>NC_132975.1:2342500-2642500 GCF_047496725.1 Anoplolepis gracilipes
TTGCAATCTTCCCCTTTCCGCTCATCATCCAATGCCTTCCCCTATTTTCTCCGTCGCTTCCCCCTCTCTTTGTAAAATGTGAGAGAAAACGAAACACTCTATTAATATCTCTGTCCTTCTATGTTGTCGTGCGGCTGTCCATAAGAAAGCGCAGTCTATGAGTATAAGTCTATGGCAAAACACCACTAAAAAGCCAGCGAAAATGAAAACGTAGCAAGGGTTTAGCTATAGCTTTTAAACGCTGCTTTGGATTGCGGTAGAGTGGGATAAAAAGCTAACTTTTGTCATCTGTATGAAATCTAAAGAGTAAAAAGAAACTACTCTTTGATGAAATCGCACCTTTATATAGAAGTCTGTGATCGGGACACACCTTTAGGGTGCAATCCCATGGAGCGTATCACGCATATCGCGGGTTGCGCATATCGAAAATCTGACGTTCCAATCGCGGACGTTCCGCTGTTTTCGGTACGTGAAAGTTTCGTTCCTATGGTCCCATGAAGCGAAATTCGTGTAAGCGAATCAAGCGGATGCTCAATCACGAAACGATTTTCGTTATTTCCTTCATCTAAACAGTCTTGTGATTGGTGAACCACTAATCCGTTTACGCGAATTCCACTTCATGGGACCGTAGGAACAAAGAGCAGGCGGAAAAATCGAAGAATATCCACAGTATGTATACAGGGTGTCTCATTTTAAGTGTCCATCCCAAATATCTCTCTTATTTTTGATTTTAGAGAAAAATGGTTCAAACATGTGTTGTATGGTTTCGAGGGGGACCATAAGATGGTACTATTGATTTGACCTTGAAGAGTCATTTGAAGGTCACGTGAAGGTCATCTCAATTTTTTTAAATGGAACACCCTATATCTTATTAGTAGTGTTATAGTGGGGATTCTAAGCCATGGGGCGTTGAGGGGGGTGCGGGGGCGGGGGTATCTGGGAGGCGCGAGGGGTCTGATATTAGGAAAAGGGGGGTGGGGGGGGGTCCTACACACGTTCGAAAGTAGATCTGTTTATCTTTGCGGTTGATTTATAGCCGGGGGTATTTTAGAAGTCGTAAAACCTTTTTTCTAGTTTTATGATCATTTTATGGTCATTATATCATTAGGATTTTAAGCGCCGGCGTTCGGCAGCTTTGTACCCTCGCGGAAAATCTCCCATGAAACTGGAGCGAAACATGTTCCATAATTTTTAGGGAAAGAACTGCAACTGCAAGGTGTTTATCTTTGTAGTTGATTTATAGCCGGGGGACATTTTAGAAACCATAAAAGTGTTTTTTTCTAATTTTTATGTTCATTTTATGACCATTAGAATATTATGGAAAAAAGAGATTTTAAGCGCCGGCGTTCGGCAGCTTTGTACCCTCGCGGAAAATCTCCCATGAAACTGGAGCGAAACATGTTCCGAAATTTTTAGGGAAAGAACTGCAACTGCAAGGTGTTTATCTTTGTGGTTGATTTATAGCCGGGGGACATTTTAGAAACCATAAAAGTGTTTTTTTTTCTTTTTTTCTAATTTTTATGTTCATTTTATGACCATTAGAATATTATGGAAAAAAGAGATTTTAAGCGCCGGCGTTCGGCAGCTTTGCACCCTCGCGGAAAATCTCCCATAAAACTGGAGCAAAACATCTTCCGAAATTTTTAAGGAAAGAACTGCAACTGCAAGGTGTTTATCTTTGTGGTTGATTTATAGCCGGGGGACATTTTAGAAGCCATAAAAGTCGTGGGAAAGCAATAGAAATTTTTGGCCAACGCTGCGACGAACATGTCGGAACGTTTTTATAGATGCAAAAGCGTTGACGTTCGGTAGGATGTGTTAAGACAGCATTAGGCGAAATATAAGAAGAATGAGAGCCCCGTCAAACCATAGTACGATTTGAAAGGGCATAGAGGAAGCTGTGGAAAAAAAAAAAAATTGAGTGGTTACTATCAGGCATTAGAATTGTTAGTGACAGTGAATAGTGAATAGTGAATAAATGGAAAATATTAATTTCGAAGCGATAATAGACGAGTCGTCAGACGAAGAGCATGCGTTGTCGGACGATAGTAATTATATTAGTGATTGCAGTAATACCGATTTTGACGACAACGTAGTAGAAAATGAACAACTCCGTGCGCAAAATCAACGTAAGATTTGCGCCATACACTTTTATTATTCAACGGGTGGTGCTCTAGCTCTCTGTGCTTCGTGTATGGACACCTTTCGAGATGACATCGGATTAATATACGAAATACGGAGACATAAAGTTACATCGCCCGATGAGGTGGATATGCGATGGTGCAGTAGCTGTCAAATTTTATTACATATAATAATGTCGCGTAATATGTGTTATGTTTGCACACCAAAATAGAGAGAGAAAAAATGGAAAACGTGCAGCAGAAAGAACGCGACTTGTTGGAGCGTTCCCACCAAGTCACCACATTGGGTGAATATTTTGGATGGCTGCAGCATTGCGAGGAGTTTATCGAAGAGCTTGAAGAACGCAGCCGTGTCAAGCGTCCGCGACTCTCAATCGGAAATAGACAATCTTTGGTGACAAGAATTGCGCGACTCGAGGGTGCAAAAACTCGATTGCAGAGACAGTTTATACCCAGTGGTGGTGATTATAGTAGTGAAAATAACTCGGAGAGACTCATATGGCGAGAGATTGATACAGCGTTTGAGAGCCGCATCTTGACTGGTGCGGTTATAAATTATAATCACATCGAACCTCGTTAATTTTTGGAAGATGCGAGTGACATTGTGCTCGAGCACGTGCGAGACGTTATGCAAAAACATAACAGTGTGAAAGTGAATACAGTGTTTAACGGCGAGTTTGTGGCGGGCGATAAGCATGCCAATAAATCAATCAATACGAGAAACTGTGAACTCTTACATACATCCGATTTACGCGAGTGGTATGAGCGGCGAGTCGTCGAGCCAATCCTTGCATCGCTCGAAGAATTTCAGGAACGCGATAGCGGATGGGCATTATCGCGTATACTAAATTTGACTGTAAATATAAATAAATATAATCCTATGCGCGCCGGATGTTACGTGCAATTATCGCGAAAGATAATAATGAAACGAGCAGTGGTTAACGTGCAATCTAAAGACAATGCATGTTTTGCGTGGGCGGTAGTGGCTGCTCTGTATCCAGCTGAAAGATGTGCACACCGACAATCATCGTACCCGCATTATACAACAGTACTAAATCTCCAAGATATTGAGTTTCCAGTCACTCTTAATCAAATTAAAAAATTTGAAATTTATAATGACATTTCAATCAACGTGTACAGTTTTGAAAACGAAAACATTGTCCCTATTCACCTTACGGAGCAAAAGAGAGACAAGCACGTCAACTTGCTCTACGTGCAAGATGCGCAAGATATCGGACATTTTGCATGGATCAAGAATCTATCTAGACTTGTTAGTATGCAACTCAGCAAACACAAGACTAAAAAATATATCTGCGATCGGTATGTATATTTAATAAAACTGTCTAAAAATATTTAAAACAAGGATATAAAAATTTTAACTTTTATTTTACAGATGCATGCACTATTTTCACTCGGTCGAGAAATTGCAATCACATACAGTAGACTGTGGAAAGATGAACGACTGCGCTATCCGATTACCGAGCGATAAGGATAAGTGGCTCGCATTTACCAACTACAACAGGAAGGAGCGACTACCTTTCGTCGTGTACGCCGACCTGGAGTGCGTTTTGGTGAAAAAAGAAGAAGAAAATTTTTATCAACATCACCAAGTATTTAGTATGGCTTATTATGTACATTGCTCGTACGATAATTCGTTATCCGCGTATCATTCTCGTCGCGAAGCCAATTGCGTTGCATGGTTCACCGACGAACTTAAAAATTTGGCGCAACATGTAGAAAATATTTTAACAACCAATGTCCCCATGGTAAATTTAACGCAAAATGAATGGAAAGAATTTCGAAGTGCGACTCAGTGTCATATATGTGAGAAACCATTCGTAGAAGATGATACGCGCGTACGCGATCATTGTCATTTGACCGGGCGGTACAGAGGTCCCGCGCATTCAAATTGCAATCTAAATTACAAAGAATCTTTTTGCATTCCAATAGTATTTCACAATTTATCTGGTTATGATTCTCACTTTATAATCGAGGAAATAGCCATAGCGTTCGAAGGGGGAATCGATTTACTTCCGATAACAAAAGAAAAATATATTTCATTTACAAAACATGTTAAAGGTACGAAAAACAAACCGGGAAATCACATTAAATTACGTTTCATAGATTCATATAAATTTCTCACAACAAGTCTCGACAAATTGGCGTCTTTTCTGAGCAAGGATAAACTCAAAATTTTACAATCGGAATATAAAAATTTATCCGCCGAAGATTTCAATTTATTAACAAGAAAAGGTGTCTTCCCGTACGAGTACATTGACTGCGTAGATAAATTGCAAGATGCGTGTTTACCATCACGAGAATCATTTTACAGTTCCTTGACAGGTAACACAGTATCTGAGAGCGATTACGCGCACGCTGAGATTGTGTGGAAGCGATTCTCCATTCGAACGCTAGGCGAATATAGCGATCTGTATTTAAAAATCGATGTTTTGTTATTAGCAGACATTTTTGAAAATTTCCGAGAGAGTTGTATCAAGAGTTATGGGCTCGACCCCGCGTATTACTATACTCTTCCCGGTTACACGTGGGACGCCATGTTAAAGTATACGAAAATTATATTTGAATTACTCACAGACATTGACATGGTTATGTTTATCGAACGAGGTATACGCGGTGGTCTGAGTCAATGTTCCAACAGGTACGCGCGTGCTAATAACAAGTACATGCAGTCGTATGACTTATCAAAACCATCAACGTACTTGATGTATTTCGATGTTAATAATTTATACGGATGGGCAATGTGTCAACCATTGCCCTACGCCGATTTTCAGTGGGTCGATAATGTTTCCAATTTTGATGTATCATCGATCGCGCTCGATTCGTCTACAGGCTACATCCTCGAAGTCGATCTCGAGTATCCGCAGCATCTTCACGATTCGCACACTGACCTACCGTTTTGTCCGACAAACCACCCGGCAAGCGCGAGGGCAAGCTTCTCACAACCGTATACGATAAGAAGCGTTACGTGATACACTACCGCAACCTGCAGCAATGTTCACGTCACGGTCTTCGTATTACAAAAATTCATCGTATATTACAATTCACTCAATCTCCGTGGCTCCGTACTTATATAGAACTCAACACAAAATTTAGAACACTGGCAAAAAATGATTTTGAAAAAAATTTGTACAAACTAATGAATAATGCAGTGTTTGGCAAAACGATGGAAAATGTGCGCAATCGCGTAGATGTTAAACTTTTAACAAAATGGGACGGAAGGTACGGCGCAGAGACATTGATTGCAAAACCAAATTTTCATAGCAGAAGCATTTTTTCGGAAAATCTAATCGCTGTAGAATTACGTAAACTCGAGGTGAAATTCTACAAACCAATTTACGTAGGTATGTGTATTCTCGATATATCCAAGACATGTTTGTACGAATTTCACCACGATTATATGGTACCAATGTATCGGGAGAGATGCAAAGTCATGTACACTGATACGGATAGTCTTATATATCACATTGAGTGCGACGATGTGTACGAGAATATGAAACGCGACATCAGCAGATTTGATACGAGCGACTATGCGATAGACAATGCGTACGGTATACCGCTCGTGAATAAAAAGGTACCGGGTCTAATGAAGGATGAAAACAACGGTACCATAATGACTGAATTTGTCGGGCTTAGAGCAAAAATGTATGCGTTGCGCGTGGATGGTAAGAAGGATACGAAAAAGGTAAAAGGCATCAAGAGTAACGTTGTTGCGAGAACGATAACGTTTGACGATTACACGCGGTGTTTGAACGAAGAGATTGAAATAACGCGTAGTCAATCGTGTATAAGATCAAAATTACACAAGGTATACACCATTCGCGAAACAAAAATTGCTCTAAGTCCGTACGACGACAAGCGGTATATCGTACCTACAACTATTGATACGTTACCGTGGGGACATTATAAGATATCTTTATAAAATATAATGTGTGTATGTGTGTGTGTGATTTTTTTTTTTCTTGTATGTATATTTCATATTTTATATATTGTAATGACTATTGGAAAGGATCTATTAATAAAGATTTTGTATATTTCAAATATTTCATATATTTTTTATATTGAATACATTGTATTTCTTATAAAATTAAATTACATGATCCTTATGTACCCAAGAATTGTGCGAGCTATCAAATCCCAACCATTTCACGTAAACCTCGTCACCCCTCCTGCGCAGTACTTTCTCCACGAGATACACATCTGGATAATTCGCGCGATGCAACTCGTGCTCGTAAAATGCTCCAGCGATAGATTTTTTGCGATAATCCTCGAATAGATATGTTACGGGATTAGTATGTTGCACTTTAACAATCTTAAACACCTCGGTTGTCCAATTTGGCGTGTAACCCTTTTCGAAAAGTTTTTTGTATTTGCTAACGCGTACCAGGTCACCTACTTTAAACTTTGCAGGAGCAGCAATTTTTATACTGTTGTATACAGTATTTAAAAGTCTATCAGCGATCGTGGGAGTAACATCGATAGGTCTCATATTGATAGTGCGATGTTTTCGCGCGTTATATTCTGCAACGAGTCGGGATAGCGCGTCAATCCACTTGTAAGTTCCGTTCAGCGTAAACATCTTCCACATGTCGTTCTTCAGCGTGCGATTGAATCGCTCGACGACAGACGCCTTCAATACCGAATATGTGGAATAGTGATTAATGTTATGTTTCCGTATAAGCCGTTGCTCATCGGTATTGTAAAATTCCTTCCCGTTATCAGTTTGTATGTTTTTCGGACATCTCTTGCTATCTCGAATTATTTTGGCGATTGCATCAGCCGTCTCCCTTCCACCTTTACTCTTGAGTGGTACAGCCCATGCATACTTGCTCAACACATCGATGACGGTGAGTATGTAGTGGTAACCTTTGTCGAAACGAGAATACGGACGCATCTCGACGATGTCGGCTTGCCACAGATCATCGTATCCCCGCACTATGACGTGTCTTCGGGGAAAATTTTTTCTCGCTGGCGCATGCAATTCGTTCACCAACTGTCGTCTCTCCAAACTATGTTGATTCTTTGCTTTGTCAGTTTTTCTCGATGTCCGTTTGTTGTTCGCATTTTTTTCTCTCATTTTCGTTTATCGCTTTTAATAGCCGTTCTTGATCTGTTCTGACCTGTTCTTGACCTGTTCTTGACCTGTTCTGACCTGTTCTTGACCTGTTCTTGGCCTGTTCTTGGCCTGTTCTGACCTGTTCTTGACCTGTTCTGACCTGTTTTTGACCTGTTCTTGACCTGTTCTGACCTGTTTTTGACCTGTTCTTGACCTGTTCTGACCTGTTCTTGACCTGTTCTTGACCTGTTCTTGGCCTGTTCTGACCTGTTCTTGACCTGTTCTTGACCTGTTCTTGGCCTGTTCTGACCTGTTCTTGACCTGTTCTTGACCTGTTCATCGCCGTCCTTCACCCATTCGAAAATCGTTCTTGACCCGTTCGCAGCCTTTTTCACAGTCGTTTTTGACTCGTTCGTAGCCGCTTCTGACACGTTCGTAGCCTCGTTCACAGACGTCTTTTGACCGATCGTAGGAGTTCTTGAGTTGTTTGTAACCTTGAGTGTAGCCGTTAAGAACGTGTTCGTAGCCTCGTTCGCAGCCCTGCTTGAGATGCTGATAGCCTCGTTCGAAGCTGTTGTAGCTGCTGCTAGGTCGTTCACTGCCACTGCCACTGCCACTCATATTAGTTTAGATAGCAGTTCGATAATTCTTCGTAGCTGTTCGATAATTGTTCGCAGCCGTTTTATAATCCTTCGTAGCTGTTCGATAACCGTTTGATAGCCGCTCCTAACCCGTTCACTGATGCTCATTTAGGTTTGATAGCTGTTTCTGAGTTAGCGTTAGCCGGGCGTTGAAGTTCGTTTAGCACAATCTGTATTGCTCGCACGTCCTTCTCAAGCGAAATCAGCTTCTCGTCTGATTCTTTCTGTTGATTCATTAATCTTTTAACGCAGGACTCCACGTACAGTTTGTTGACGGCATCGGTGTCAGCCTCTGGTTGCGCTACACGGCGAATCTTACGTGACCTTGCATCGAAGTCTGTAACGACGTGACACAAAGCGTTTTCGTGCACATAACTTTTTACCAATCTATCCCAAGAACCGTTTGTGCCGGTTGCATCATTTCTTGGATCGAATAATCCAAATTTGTTGATAGGCATTTTTTCTGATGCTTTGTAAAGTGTCACGCAACGCTAATCGACTGATTAGTTTTGTCGAGACACCATTTAATTTATAATAATTCCTGCTTCACGAAGTTCCTCGATGATCGACTGGATCTCGTTGTCGTGAGCGTTGTGACCAGCTTGGCGCGAAGCGTTGAGCAATCGTAGCCGATCTACTAGTTCGTTGGGATCGTCCCAGTGCACGTAATCAATCATATTGTTGGTTAGCGTCATAGCGCGAGGCATAGATATCTCCTCTCCAGATTTTGTATTTTTCGATTCGAGCGACATCAACGGTGCAATTATATGTTTGTACTTGTACCCCCTGTTACCCTTCAAATGGCCCTGCGCATCATAATCGCGTCTATGCGCGTTCGTCACCAATAATATGCTCTTGTATTTTTCCAAATCGTCCCCCCTCGTGTAAAGTTCGTCATCGGGAATTCTCTTGAAGATCAGCTCGTACAATCCTGGCGTTCCAATGTACCGCACGTCGTCTATGATAATAGAGTCATCTTTTTTGATGTTGAATTGTTTGTTGCCGAGTCGCAGTTCATTCATTCTGTCAAAATAGACTCCATACACATGATCAATCTCGTGATTTTTGTCGCCACTAAACAAAGCGCCTATGTACTTTTGCCCAAGTGGCCCAAAGTACTCCCGCAACGCTTCTTGAACTTCCGGCGTTTGTAACTTGTTTCGAAAAAACGATGATTCGAGCATGTTGCCCGAGGTTTCGAAAACATCTTCGTTTACGCTTGTTGGTGCGGTTAACGGCGTAGAGGCTATCGACGGTTCATACAGTAAAACGTCCGATCGTTTCCTTTTTTTCGGTGTCGCATCTTCCTCTTCCTCTTTCTCTACCTCCTCATCTTTAGCCTCTTCCTTCTCATCCTCCTTGTATCGCTTGATTTTAATCTTTGCGCTACTCTCCGACTTATTTTTCACCGCGAACGAGTTGTCGACAATCTTTTGCAGCGGCTCGATAATAGGTTTAAAATGGGTCTTGACCGCGATATCGTCATCGATGTTACCGGTCTTCAAAGCGCGATGTTTCTTGCGGATCGATTCGCTCGTTTTCGCAATCTCCTTCGCCATCTTTTCACGCTCGCGAATATTATCGCTCCCAGCCATATCGATAGAGAGTGTTGAACGCTCGCGTTTCACCCCTCACGACAGAATGTAGGCAACGACTAATCATTTTGTGGTATCGCAAACACGTTAAATCCGTTTCTGTATCGCCCGTTTGTAAGCAAGCTATCCTTGTCTATCACGAGAAATCCATACTTTTGCTGCCAACAAGTACGACATAACTCACTGAAATCCTCGTATGACATGTCGGTATTCACGTGATCGTTGTACACGTGTTTCAAGTTGGTGCCATCCTGTTTAAACAAGATTAGCAGGTTCGCATTGTCGCGTAAAAGATGTTTCGGTATTCTCGCGTATGTCTGGCAGAGATAGAAGCAGTCGACATTCGAGTGGCGTCCCATTGAGAAATATTCTCTTATCGTATTTTGTTTGTCGCACGCCACGTCATCGAAAACGAAAATCGAGTTTGGACGTGCTTCGCTCGGTGGAATGACGTCACTGTTATTGGAGAATGTAAAATAGCCGATTTCATCGATCGACGTTAACAAATTCTCCAAATATTGATATTTTGGCTGTTGCAGTGACTTTGAATACACGTACACATTTTCAAAGCGGACGCCGTGCGGGCTTTCTATCAAACTAATCAACACGTTAGTTTTACCGCAATTCGAGGGGCCGCAAACGATTGCGCGTATAGTATTCGGCAGCATCGTACCGTGTCTACGCATCTCCGCATTGTCACCCATCGAGCGTAATCTGACGTCGTAATTTGTCACGCGTATCGCGAAAGGTTGTCGCACGAATTTCATTTTCCCACTTCCGATTCGGATCGCACGCCTGTCTATTTATAGCTGCGCGGAACTACAAAGTGTTCAGTAACGAAAAAATGTTTGTCCTGCTATCAAGTCCTTACGATATTCTCGATTTGAGTGCCGAACAGCTACAGTTTGTATCTAAAGCAGTTTTATTGCGAATGTGTGGCAATCACGTCCACTACGTGTGGGACAAACTTCCGGAATACATAAAGGCGGATTCGGAGGTTCAGACCTATCGTCGCTGTTTCGAACATTACAATCAACCGTGGCAACAAACGCACATTGACGGTCCAGCGCCAATGATAAAAGATTATCGTGAATGTCAACGCAAATAAGCAGAGGTCTATTAAATCGTGCAATAAACGCGCTTCCTATCGAATTACATATTCCTGGATACCAGTTTTGCGGTCCGGGCACGCGGCTAGAAGAACGATTGGCTAGAGGTGATCGAGGTATCAACCCATTGGACGCAGCGTGTCGTGAACACGATATAGTGTACTTTCGGAGTAACGATCTTGCCGAAAGACACGCGGCGGATAGGATACTCGCCAAAAAGGCGCAAACTCGCATCACTGCGAAAGATTCGTCTCTCGGTGAGAGAGCCGCAGCCACAGCTGTCTGGATAGCGATAAAAACCAAAACGAAGTTCGGTATGGGTCTAAAGACGAAAACGAAGAAAAAGATGGTGAAAAAACGAATACTTCCGGTAGCGAAACGCGGGGGTGTATTACCGATTCTACCAGTGTTGGGCGCTCTCGGATCTCTGATTGGTGGAGCGGCTGGTGTAGCAAAGATGGTGAACGATGGAAAAGCTACACAACGTCAGTTTCAAGAGATGCTACGTCACAATCGTGCCATGGAAGGTCGCGGATTGTATCTCGCACCATACAAATACGGACGAGGAGTCTCAATGAAAAAGAAGAAAAAAAAAAAAACGTCAAAGAGACGCTAAAAATGCCAGAGGGCGTAACTACCAATGTACAATTGCTGCAACTAGCAAAACGTATGCACATTCCATATTTTAGAGGTGTTTTTATGCGTAACTCATTACCGATCGGTGGTATATATCGAAACGAGAGCGGGATCATAAATTTGGATAACGCTAAAGGCTCGGGTACTCACTGGGTAGCGTATGCAAAGAGGGGGAATTGTGCTATATATTTTGACAGTTTTGGCAATCTTCGACCGCCGAATGAATTGGTGCGATATTTAAATGTGACAAAAATAGAATATAATCACACATCCTATCAAACTTATAATCAAAGCATCTGTGGACAATTGTGCTTGCAGTTTCTCCGAACGGTCGATGCACGCGAATTTAAAGGCATACATTGCTCTATTTAACTTAGTATTCGTTAAACAGTTTGGCCAACATGTCTATGACATTCACGCTGACTGGAAAGAGCAGCGTTCTCGCGGCAAACTACTTTCCCAACGTAGATTTAAGCGACGGTGAATACGAGCTTGGTCTAGCGGATTTTGAAAGTTATCACACAATATCGAACGTGAATTCCTCGAATAATAAATTTTACTTTGGCAAAGACGATGCGGAAATTACGATTCCCGAGGGATCGTACGAGCTGCAAGCGATACATGAATTTTTGAAACATACAATTTTACGAAAACGTTCGCAACACACAGTTCGTGATGGTGATAAAAAACACACTGACGACGATAACTTTGAGCCTGGAGAATGGCCTATAGTGCTCCGCGCTAATTACAATACGATGAAGAGCGAGATCAAATGCGCCTACAGATTAAATTTTAGCAAGCCTAACAATATTGGATCGCTGCTAGGATTCTCGAACCGTATACTGCAGCCGCGAAAATGGTACGAGTCGGACGTGCCGATTAACATTATCAACGTGAACATTATCCGCGTCGAATGTAATGTGACCGCGGGTGCGTACAACAACGGCAAACTCGTTCATACGATACACGAATTTTCACCGAGGGTACCACCAGGATATAAGATATCGGAAACACCGGCGAACATCATTTACCTACCGATCATCGTGCGGTGCATTACGGATTTAACGTTACGCGTTGTCGACCAGGAAGGACGATTACTCGATTTTCGAGGAGAAGAGATCACCATTAGATTGCATGTACGGCGGCGGCGGTAAAATTAGCGTGTGAGGCTCGTGTTGAACGGATCGAAAGACGTGAGAGACAATACAATCTTTACGACGTCAGCGACAACAACATCGACATTTGCTAATATCCAATCATCCGGCACTAAGAAAAAGAAATTGAACGCATCAAACGTTGCGTTTTTACAATCTTTGGGATTCGTGGTGCGAAACATTTAAACGATGACTGACATTCTCGACATCGCGGATGAGCCAATCTTTGACGATCGCATCGTCAAGATTGAGACTCACTCCTATAACCCATTCGCCAACACAACGTTCGGATACAGTGATGAGATAAGAATACCCATACAACAACAGGATCTGTATACATTGCCGTACGAGAGTTTCTTATACATCGAGGGAGAATTAAAAATAAAGAAGCCAGCTGGAGGATTCAATGTGGTACTGCAAAATAATTGCGTTGCATTCATGTTTGACGAGATTCGATATGAACTCGATGGTGTGGAGATTGATCGCAACAGAAACGTGGGAATAACAAGTATGCTCAAAAACTATGTAACAATATCATCCGATAGAAGCGTGATTATGAGAAATGCTGGCTGGAGTGAGCCAACTATTGTGGATGGACACTTTAATTTTTGCGTACCGCTCTACATGTTATTGGGATTTTGCGAGGATTACAGACGCATAGTAATTAACGCTCGTCACGAATTGATCTTAATACGATCGCGCAATGACAACAATTGTCTGCTTGGAGCTTCGACGCTGGAGCCTGTGATCAACATATTCAAGATACAATGGCGAATGCCACATGTGTTGTTGAGTGAAATTAAAAAGCTGTCTATGCTGCGCGCTCTGGAAAGCGGACGCTACCTCAGCATGGGTTTTCGCTCGTGGGATCTGTACGAGTTTCCGCTGTTGCAGCGTACAACCAAACATTCGTGGGCCATTAAGACCGCGACTCAGCTGGAGAAACCACGATACATTATCTTTGCTCTGCAGACAGGCCGGAAGAATGTTATGTCCGAAGATGCGAGTAAATTCGACGACTGTAAATTAACAAACGTGAAACTCTATCTGAACTCGGAATGTTATCCGTACGATGACATGAATCTGGATTTCGATAAAAACAGATGGTCGATTCTGTACGACACGTACGCGCGTTTCTGCAAAAACTATTACGGATACGAGTACCTCGAACCGAGTCTCACTGTCTCACTGTTTCTACAGTACGGTCCGTTTGTGATCATCGATTATTCTCGACAAAACGAATCGGTCAAGAGTGCAACCGTGGATGTGCGATTGGAATTTGAGTGTAAGGAGAATGTGGCTAATAATACGACTGCGTACTGTCTCATCATACACGATCGCGTAATCCAGTACAACCCGTTGACCAACGTTGTGCGCAAAATTACCTAAGTGTTTGCGACAATAATTTAGAGAGAGAGGGAAAGCTGGATATAAATCCGAGTGTTACGAGATGGTTGTCATTCTTCTTAACTGACGAAAAGAGATCTCATCATGTCTGTACCAACGTTTGTCGATCTGCAAGGATTTGTCGTTTCGAATAAATTCATCGCAAAGGAGGTGGCGGTGCTGAGAAGAGGAACTGTTCTCGCACACTACATTTTTCGGAGTCCTATACCATGGCATCTCCTTACAAAATCCGAAAAGTGTCAAGCTTCATGGTTGATGGCGAATCATCATGGACTACAATGGGAGAATGGAATCGTTGCGTACAGCATGGCGAAACGATTGATTACAACAGCTGTAGTTGAAGAAGAAGATGATAAAATGCAGTGTATCGTATACGTTAAAGGATGCCAGAAACGAGAATGGCTTGCTAATATGCTCGGCGACGATGCGAGAGAAAATTTAATCATTGAGACCTTGGATGCTGATTACGACGATATCGAATCTCTAAATAATCTAGATGTTAAAAATACTATACGATGTGAAAAACATGTTAAGAATTGCGCATTACAAAATGTATTCAAAATATTTAACTGGTGGTCGCAACGCCAGAAATAATTGCAAGATTTGGAAAAATAAAATATTTAAACACTAATATGTTTTATTTCTTATTCCCCCTCCTCATTCCCTCCCTCCCTCCCTCCCTCACGAGTCATTTAAGAATTCTTTTTATCCGAGTATCGTCTCTCTCTCCCTTCTAAAAATTTCAGAGCACTAAAGTATTCTAGAATCTCCCACCACATTTACCACTAATCTCCCACTACTTTGAAAAAACGGGATGTCACGTATATTTGATTCTTCATATTCGATTCTTCATACGGTCAGTGTTGCGTTAACCGTTCGTGAAAGTGGTCCACTTTTGAAATCTGGAAATATGTACTACGTCGAAAGAAGCAGTGGCGGCCCCAGCAGAAGCGTGAATAATTACGTACCGAATCGTTATGAAACTCCATTGTTTGAGAACAAATGTGACAAGTAAGTTTTTGTTTAACTTCTTTCTATTTTTTCACAAATTGTTTTTAAACTAATTTTTTTTTTTTTTTTTTCTACAGCATTTCGTTGAAGCGTCGTGCGATTCGTATACTAAGTAGACGATACGCATTGACAACCACAGAATTCAAATTCCTTGAAATTGGTATCAACGTGGGTACACCGAGTTACGTGGAAATTGTCATAGGAGATCATCAAGGAAAGGAACTGGTATTATCTCTCGAAACGTGGAAGGGACTCTACGAGCAACATCGCAATATTCACGATTTACTGCGAAAGGACTCTAAAGATACCTATAATTTTATAAGCGTTGGACCGCTAACAGTGCGAGTTCATACGATTAACGATACTAAACTTATAAGTCTCGAATCTTTAAACGTACGCATGATGATGATTGAACCGACGTTACACCGTATGTTTAATCTCGATCAATGCATCGATGTAACCTTTGATCGATTGGTTAGAATCACCGAGACAGTCGATACTAAGTTTACACAATTCTCCAATATCGCGTCCACTATAACGGATAATAAAAAAGTGTCAAATGTAATATGCGCCAGCGACGCCTTCAATAAACATCAACTCGTCGATTGCGAACTGGTAGCTTTAGTTTTTAGTCACAATATGTAATAAAAAAAAAAAAATATATAAAAGAGAAGAATAAAGTTTTTTTAAATTTAAATCATGATATAATTTACTCGCACGCATTTCCCATCCGTGCTTCCTCCCACCCGTAAACAGTCCCAGTTCTCATATGTAGCTCGTTGCGGGAATGACGTCATGCTGGGAAGGGAGATGCGAAGCTAGGGACCGCGAGAGAGTAAGCGCTAGGAAAGAAAGAAATAGCGCGAGGCGAAGGAGAGCGAGAGAGTAAACGCTAGGAAAGAAAGAGATAGCGCGAGGCGAAGGAGAGCGAGAGAGTAAACGCTAGGAAAGAAAGAGATAGCGCGAGGCGAAGGAGAGCGAGAGAGTAAACGCTAGGAAAGAAAGAGATAGCGCGAGGTGAAGGAAAGCGAGAACGCAAACAGTAATTATTTTTCTTTTTTCTTTTTATAATTTTTTTTCTTTTTTTTCTTTTTATTATTTTTTTTTTTTTTCCTTTTTATTATTTTTTTCTTCCTTTTTATTATTTTTTTTCCTTTTTTATTATTTTTTTTCTTCCTTTTTATTATTTTTTTTTTTTCTTTTTTTTCTTTTTATATTTTTTTTTATATTAAATATTAAGTTATTATATCTAATTATATCTAGTATATGAAGGAAGAAGGATGGGATAGATGAAGGAAGCGCAAGCAAGCAATTATATGTGTTTTAACATAATTTTTTTTATTTAAAAAGTGTGTGTTTATTTACAAAAATCTGTGTGTGTGTGTGTGTGTGTGTGTGTGTGTGTGTGTGTGTGTGTGTGTGAATTTAAAAATAAAAATAAAAAGAAATAGATATAAAAAAAAAAAAAATATATATAAGAGATTGCACGCCGATGGTCGAGCGGTACGGCACGACGGCGACTGCTGCTGCGAGGCGCTGGAGGGGATGACCGGGCGGTCGTGGTGGCGTCCAGGTAGGGCTCCTGCATAACAGAAAAAAAAAAAATTTATTAATATTTTCATAATTTGAAAAAGAATACTTACACATCAAGGATTACTTACAATTACTGATCAGAATCAGTATCAGAATCTGGATCATTGTCGATAACATGTTGTAGATACAACATGTTATCGATATGTTGACGGATTTCCCGATGGATTTCTTGTAACTGCTCAGGACATGCTTGCCGATTTCCGCCTGGTAAACAGCAATTCTCGCAAGGCTTTCCCCTTAGTCTGTTGTTTTCATTCGTCCATATATAACTTTGTAGTTTAAAGATCACTGTTGAGGAATTTTTTATGTCAAGTTCGCGATTTCGTTGAAACTCCACCACCGCATTCAATAGTTTTTTGGTCACCATTTTTCACAGCACTTAATCCTAGCAAATGTCTACAAAAGTTTATTGCTGCGCACAAAAACGGCACACACTACATGCTATTACTTGGCACAGTGAGTGTCCACAATTATTACACGAGTTCCAACCGTGATAAATATATTGTCCTGTTTCATGTTTATACACAATTTTACCTTGTGTATATAAATTTTGAACTTCGATGAAACATCCCGAACAAAATTTTTCACTATTTTCCTCGTCGTTGTCATACTTTTTTACTTCGTAATAAAATATGATGTTACACATTTCCTGCCGTTCAGTTATAATTCGTAAATCTTTACGCACTAACGGCACTACTTGTTCATTCAAATAGTCTTCCGGATCACTCTCATAATCAGAGTCATTTACTATTTCCACTTCTTCATCGCTGTCGTCGATAATAACCACATCTTCATTGTCTTCATTGTCTTCATTGTCTTCGATGACAATCACATCTTCTATATCCATTGTAGCACTAAATCGAAAGACACTCGACGACTGTTGAACGTTTTAACGCGGAGACAGATTCTCAAATTCGAGCAGCCGAATGTTGGCGCTGGTGCGTTGCATTCTTTCCTTAAAAATTTCGGAAGATGTTTTGCTCCAGTTTTATGGGAGATTTTCCGCGAGGGTGCAAAGCTGCCGAACGCCGGCGCTTAAAATCTCTTTTTTCCATAATATTCTAATGGTCATAAAATGAACATAAAAATTAGAAAAAAAGAAAAAAAAACACTTTTATGGTTTCTAAAATGTCCCCCGGCTATAAATCAACCACAAAGATAAACACCTTGCAGTTGCAGTTCTTTCCCTAAAAATTTCGGAACATGTTTCGCTCCAGTTTCATGGGAGATTTTCCGCGAGGGTACAAAGCTGCCGAACGCCGGCGCTTAAAATCTCTTTTTTCCATAATATTCTAATGGTCATAAAATGAACATAAAAATTAGAAAAAAAAGAAAAAAACACTTTTATGGTTTCTAAAATGT
This sequence comes from Anoplolepis gracilipes, assembly GCF_047496725.1. Taxonomy (NCBI): domain Eukaryota; kingdom Metazoa; phylum Arthropoda; class Insecta; order Hymenoptera; family Formicidae; genus Anoplolepis; species Anoplolepis gracilipes. The sequence continues at coordinate 2,360,224 of NC_132975.1, forward strand.
CCCCCGGCTATAAATCAACTACAAAGATAAACACCTTGCAGTTGCAGTTCTTTCCCTAAAAATTATGGAACATGTTTCGCTCCAGTTTCATGGGAGATTTTCCGCGAGGGTACAAAGCTGCCGAACGCCGGCGCTTAAAATCCTAATGATATAATGACCATAAAATGATCATAAAACTAGAAAAAAGGTTTTACGACTTCTAAAATACCCCCGGCTATAAATCAACCGCAAAGATAAACAGATCTACTTTCGAACGTGTGTAGGACCCCCCCCCCACCCCCCTTTTCCTAATATCAGACCCCTCGCGCCTCCCAGATACCCCCGCCCCCGCACCCCCCTCAACGCCCCATGGCTTAGAATCCCCACTATAACACTACTCTTATTGCATATTCTTGTAGCTTATCTCGAGAGCTTTCCAAAACACTATAATCAAATGTTCTTTCATTAAACACTTTTCGAATTATAAGGCTTCAAAGTTGCAATACGATATAAGATAGAATGACATTATATCTTAACATTTATCTTATTAATATTATAATATTAATAAAATTTAATAAGATTACATTTTTAATCTTTATTAGGCTGTAAATAAATTTGGAGAATTCAAATTATTTTGGGTGTTATTGTTGATCGATTAAACTAAAATAAGCTTTATTGAGTGTTTAATAGGCTTAACATTCGACGACGTTTCGACCTTTAGTTTAGGTTCTTTTCAAGTCTTTCACGACATAAATATTCAAGAAGTTAAAACTCTTTCATGCTACATCACACCTCCACGTCAGCACGAAGACTCAAATTATTTTGTCATACTGTAAGCGACATACCGAATTACGTCCCCAAAAAGATTCTTTTCGGAAACTTTATATAGAATTTTGTTAAAAGAATTTGTACCTTACTCGAATTTGAGCCATTTTTTTAATATTGATTAAAATTGATTAATATTGATTGCTGGATAATCTTAGGTATATTTTATTTAGATATACACTAAACATACACATCACAAATTTACGTGAAAAATTGGATTTGGCGTATTATTAATAGCGTAAATAACTAGGCGAATTTGCGTATGATAGCTGAGACGATTTGATTGGCTGGCGCGGCGTAACTTGCATAAGCGCAAGTTACGCTTACGTAAGTTACGCCGCATGTGACGGCACCCTTAAGTTCGTATCAGACTACGCATTAAAAATTGAGATTAAAGATTGAAGATTGAACTTTGGCCAATCAAGACAAAGCAATTTTAGTTCTTTTTATTCTGATTAGTCTAATTCTAATCTTTAATCTTCAATCTTCCATTTTTAATTCGTAGTGTGATACGGGCTTTACGCTATTTCGCTGCATGGGTTTGCAGCCCGAGTACTTCATGCGCATCATGCGTGAAACGGAACGCATATATATCACGGAAATTATAACCTCGGAACCTTTGACTATATTAAGTATGGACTGCTAATACTCCTACTTTTCCCATTAGAGCAAGTGAAAGGTCTTTCAGCCAACATTCATTGACAGGTCAAATACCAAAACCCCGAGAGATTCAAATCATAAAATAATATTAATTGTAAAAACAGTAATAATACTTTAAATTTTATTAGATATAATATTGATGGAAAAATTATTAGATATGATATTTATTATATTTTTTTTTTATTTTTTACATTTATAAAATTTTTATATACTTATCCTATTGACCAGAAAAAATAACAGTTTTCGTTAGCGTGTGCCTCACGAATGTTTTGTACTGATTTAATGTACTTTTTTTGCCAAAATAACTTAATTTAACTTTTAAAAAAATGCTTAATATTAATTTAATTATGAAATATTTATGATTTTCCATAAGATCCATATCTTTTACATGATATTCAAAAATAATAAATATTTTGAACATATTAATGTATCTTAAGTAAGTATAATCATTTTTTGCATAACGTTCTTGATTTTTAATTCAGTTTTTAATCTAAAAAAATTGAATATTTTTTCCGCAGCTGTTAAAATTGTTAATGTATCCACTCTCGGATATCGCAAAAAGCTGAAACTCTTTCTTTTTATAAATGAGGATGGTACTTCGTCACATTCATTTAATAATTGACAGAGGACAGAGCTTGAAGATAGCGACAAATATGACGTCACATTTTAGTTCGCCGTTTTATCGTTGGTATTTTTTAGCGCTGTAAGCACTTTACTGTTGACATCCAACCTGAAGTTTGCGTTAGCAGTCCATACTTATGTAGTCAAAGCTCGCAACTGTTACTTTTTAACACGTTATAACCACAGTATATACAGTAGAGTCCTATATAACAAAGAAGCGACATCGATCCCCCACCATCTCCAGCACCGCCATATTGTGCTCGCTCCAATTCCGCCATATTGTGCCCGCTCCAGAACTCTAGTAAACATTAGAGCCCTATATAAACAGAGAAGCGACATCGATCCCCCACCACCACTTCCAGCACCGCTATACTCCGTTTATTTGAGGTTATAAACGTGTTACAGTTTTACAATAATAAAATATATATATAAAAAATAAAAAATTAAAATCTATTCGGGTCGATTAATTCTTATATAACCAAGCTAAATGTTGTTCTGGATTTTTTGGAAAACAAAATAATCGTAATCCTTGATCTTTCCGAACAAAACAGCCAAAAACTTCACACACTCGTATCATCTCTTTTTATATTATTAATATATTAATTTTTTTATATTATTATATTTAGAGACTGAAAGCTAAAAGATTAACGATATAAATTAAATATATATTATACATTAAATACATATATATTATATGATGTCTATTTCTAATGATAATTACAATATTATAATCTAACCTAAACATTATAGCTAAACACATGCTGCATGCTGCATATGTTTATCTCCACTTTGGGCTCAATATGGCTGCTTCAATTAGGTGGGGGTATCACCAATTAGAAATCACGACACCGATGTCGTTTCTCTGTTTATATCATAGATATCGGAAGATAAAGATGGAACGTGAGTTCGCGGGGGTGAAGCTTTTTCGGGGAGGGCGACGAGGGAAACTGTGAGCACTTTCTATTGGATGGAATAATGCGCGTGCGTAATGGCATTTAATACGAAATACAACTCCTGCCCACCGGACGCGGAAATGCTGGCCGCGCAACAAAAGAGAACGCGGTAGTTAATTAATTTATTATAAAGGAACAATTTCATGATGTCGCTTGTCGTAGCGATGAGTGGTCACGTGACCGAATTTTCCCTCACTTTTGTCTGCTTTCTTGTCGTCAGCGACTTTTCAAAAGTTGGATTGAACCCAACTTTTAGCAACATCGCTCTCGTGCAATAATTAGTAATAATAAAATATATATATTAATAATAAATATATTATACAATATAAATATATTATATTAATAATTAATTTGAACATGGAAGATGTAAGTATAATAAATAAATACAGGTTTTTTAATACATATTTACTAGAATAAAAATATCAGAATTAATTTAATTGTATATAATATCATACTTAGAAAAATCCAGCTTATTATAATTTTAAGGTTAACAAAATAAAAATAAATAAATATGGTTAAAATTGCAATAATTTTATGGAATTTTCAGATAGCTGTCGTACATACTTGTGGCGTATGTGAAATGATTATTGACCAAAATAATATTCCGACTTATGTTTGTATGGAAGGATATACCCGATTCTTCATTGATGAGAACTTTTATTTCTATCCAGTAACAGGTATAATATTTGTATATATACACTTAATTTTTATATTTTATTATTGAAAAGAATAGTATTCTAAATTTATACTATTATTTGTAGACGACAATAAGATTATTCGACGCAGCCTGGTCAGCAACGAAGAAATTGTATTGCCTGTTCGTAAGAACATTCCAGGTAAATAATAGTTTGATTAAAATCCTGAAAGTTGCAGAGATTTTGCATTTTCTAATAAAATTGATTTTAGGAACTATTAAAATACTCTCGCCAGTAAATAGAGAAACACAAGGGGAAAATGAAAATAGATCTTTCAATAAAAAAGAAGCAAATCGAAGAAGCAAATGTACAGTAAATTATGACGATGAGGAATTATTAATTTTATCTGTACAAGAAAGAAGACCCCTTTGGGATTTTACTGTTCCATTAGAACAACAAAGCCAACGATTGACAAAAAAACTGTGGGATGAAGTATCTGAAATATTGGGAGGAAAAAATGACATTAAAAATATTCACAGTTGAAATACTTACAGTAGAGAAAAATTTCTCTTACAGGTAAACTTAGCGGAGAAGCCAAAAAAAAATTTAAAAACTTACATGACGCCTACCGACGAATAATTCATTCTGAAAATCATCCTAGTGGATCAGCAAGACCTCCCCCTACAAAAAAATGGCATCATTATGATTCTATGGAGTTTCTACGTGACTTATGCCTTGTCAAAAAGTAAAAATTAAATATTATGTGCGCTTTTAAACTTTTTTTATTGATTTATATTTATATTTTTAGGGGAAAAGCTTCTAATATTGATATTGATGATGATTCTTTAAGTATTAATGAATCAGTAAGTAATGATCCATTTGGCAACAATGATCAATCAGTATCAGAAACATTAGGTACTTGACCTACATTAATATTTGTCGAAATGTTTTATGTCAAGTCTCTGCAGAAAACAAAAGTGTATTTAGACCTCGACAAAAAAGCAGAAAACAGAAAAGCAATAGCCAATTATAATTTACGCAGATAGTAAGCAGTATAACAGAAAATTTTTACCAGCATAAAATCTGATTGGCTATTGCTTTTCTGTTTTTTGTCGAAGTCTGAATGCGCCCTAATTACATTATTAACAATAATAATAATAAATTAATAAATTGCAGGTGTGCCAATTAAAAGAAAGAAGAGTTCAGGACAGTAATCCAGTACACTTGAAAGAATTGCTGATTCGCTTTGTCAACCATCAACTCCGCTTGTGATACCAACACCACCCAAACCCGATGAAATCGATTCTATCTTATCAGTTATTGAATCCAGGTTGAGATAAATGGATCGAGAGACTCAGTTAGATGCCGTTCAACAAATAATGAATTTAACTTATGCAATACTTAAAAAAGGAATTAACCCTTACCGATCATTAAATTTTTCCAGTCAAAAACATGTTAAGTTTTTGACTGTAAAAATAGAATGATCAATAAAAAACTATGTTTAGATTTTGTTTAATTTATAGTTTTAATTCTATTATTTAAATCTGTTTTTGTTTCGTTCAAATAAATATTTTATATTTAATGTCAAATATGAATTTTATATATAATGTTTATAATTAATAAAGTTTTGCTTCTAATATTTATACATATATCCATATTTAAATTTATAAACTAATATTTATATACTCATATTTACATTTATATACATTTATATAAAACATTTACATAATCATAAGTATTAACAATGATTGAATTGCCATGGTATGGCACCTTCACTATTAAAATATTTGCAAAATTCTTCTTGAATCTTCATTGCTCGACGAGAACTATTATTAGAACCGCACTGAATTATGTCCACAAATGCACTATTATCCATACAACTTCTCCAAGAGCCTGGAACAAAGCCGCCTTCATTTTCATGATCAATTAATGTTGGAATCACATATTCATTTTCTCCAATCTCTTCGACAAATCCAATTATAGAGACATACGATGGCTTTAACAATGGAAATTGTTTTTTCCATACTACAATTGATCGGTCACTTCAATATTCTCCATTGGCTGACTGGGATACCAAATGCATTCTCAATTGTTCTCCTAGCTCGACTCAATCAATAATTAAAAATATTTCGCTCGTCATTTAAACCGCCTTTTCCTGGATAAGGCCGAAGCAAATAATCCGTTAATTGAAAGGCTTCATCGCCCACCAAAACATATGGTAAAGACGGTCCACCTGGGCTGAGAGATTCCGGTACAGGTACATTCATTTCATTAGAATGAAATTTTAGACCCATCTTTGAATGGGTGAAATTTTTCTCTAAAAATTCCACCATCACTCCTATATCGACGAATGTAAAGCTATATTGTGTATCACAAATTCCTAGGAGCACAATACTGTGACTATTCTTATAGTTATAATAAGATGATCCTGCATTTGGTGGACACTGAAAAAAGAATATTCATTTAGACATCAATTTTATAATCTCTAATGATAAATCCCATATAGCACAAGATATTCTATAAACATTCTAGGACATTCGTAGAATATTGAAATATTGATAGAATATCTTGTGCTGTATGGGATATGTAAAACTGATCAATAGCATTACCTCAATAATAACATGTTTGTCGTCAATTGCTCCTATGCAATAATTAAAATTCCACCTCTCTTCAAATTCTTTAGCAAGATGTAGCCATTCCACTGTAGTTTTTGATGGTGGGATCACTTCCTGACGGGTTGAATTCCATATAGCATCACAAATTTCCCCTATAATGTGGCTTATTGTTGATATTCCAGCGAGATAATGATATGACATTGAATGCATTGAATCACCACTTGCTAAATATCTAAATATAATTTGATTAAATGATTATATTTTTAATTCATGACATAATGCAATAATAAAATAAGGACAAACCTCAGTGTTATAGATAGTCACTCTGCAGGAGGTAATGGTTTTCTAATCACGGTTTGTTTAGTGATTACAGGTGCCACTAAATGTAATAATTCCTCAAATTGCGTAGCTGTCATACGATAATAATTTTGGAATTTTTCTGGTGTTAGTCTCGGCACAGATGCATGATAAAATCCATATTGACGTCGTCCTTCAAATAATGGATCAATCCAAAACCTCTTTTCTTTATATTTTTTTTTAAATTTTGTACATTCATTTATAATACATGCTGTTATTAATTTATTTCGTCGTCGTTCCTCTTCATTTTTATTATGTATAATGTATAACTGCGGCAAGTTGATAAGTCCATTCACGGAATCTCTCTTCATATGACATTTTGATATTTACACAACACCTTTGACAATCACTATAACTATCGCTAGTCTGTTTACACAAGCGACAGTCGAAGTCAGCGACATATGAAATCACGTGATTCATCAGCGACGAGCGACACCATGAACACGTACCTTAACTGATGAATTTATTGGCTATCGCGTTATTTTTTGCCGCGCGGCAAGTATTTCCGCGTTCAGTAGGCAAGAACTCATATTCTAATATCTCTGATTGCTAGTATTACACAGCTATATACAATATGTTTAATAAAAACAGTCATCGAATTTATTATATTTTACGTTAAAATGTCCTTTTTTAATAATAAATAATACCATAATAAAAAGGTCACTACCCAGGTAGCACAGGTTCGTTTTAAAAACGTTTCACAAATGTTTCTGCGAAACGTTTTAAAACCGGCTTTCGAAAACGTTTTTAATTGGTATAAATGTCCACTTAAGAAACGTTAAGGGAAACGTTATTTTCTAACAAAAAAAAACGTTTAAGAAACGGTCAAAATACCGTTTTCTTTCCTTTATTTGTAAAAAATTTGTTTATTCACGGATTCAATAAAATAATGCATATATATATATATATATATATATATATATATATATATATATGCATTATTTTATTGAATCTGTGAATAAACAATCATATTTATTATATATATATATATATTAAATTTAGTTCAATTTTATTAAAATATATATATATATATATAAATAATGTGTATATATATATATATATATGTGTGTGTGTGTGTGTGTATGGGTATGAACGCATTATTTTATTATTATTTTATAAGAAAACAAATCTTTTTCACGCATAAAAACTGTTTTTTTCTTTTATAAAATAAATATATGTATACAATATGTTCATATATAGTAGTTTATATTGCCTGTATATTATAATAAGATTATAATCAAAAATATATAAAGTACAAATCATAATAAAGTATTTTAAAATAAAGTTCTTATTTAAAAAAAAAACATTTAAACATATAATAATTATACCAAAGAATGAAAAAAAAATTAACACATACATAAAATGAAAAAAAATTGACACATTTTTCCAGGAATATAACTTTTTTGTCTTGTATACTTATTATGTTTAAATCTCAACATAGAACAATTTTATCTTAAAATTATTTTAAAATTTAATAAATGTTAACCTAATTTTAACTTAAAAAATAAAAAAAATTACAACAAAATTAAAATTTAAAAAAAATTAACTTTTTTTAATTATTCCAAGAATATAATTATTTTCTTGTACTTATGTTTCAATCACAGAACTGTGTTATCTTAAAATCTAATAAATCTTAACTTAAAATTTTTATTCTTGTTGAAAAGTTCTTCTTGCTTTAATTTCGGCTAAAGTAATACGCATAGAGGATAGCTTCAACCAATCTTTGATACAATTTTCAATTTTGTTGACTGCAGCGTTTGGTTCAATGTTTCTGACAGTAGCTGTAAAAAATTTATAAATTATTATACATTATTATTTTATATATAATTATTAAACATAATAGTTTTATAATAACTGTACAATATCACACACACATACACACACACACACACACACACACACATACATATGTATATATATGTACATATATTTATGTGCATGCGTGCGTGCGTGCGTGCGCGCGCGCGCGCGCGCGTGTGTGTGTGTGTGTGTGTGTGTGTGTGTGTGTGCGTGCGTGCGTGCGTGCGTGCGTGCGTGCGTGCGTGCGCGTGTGTGTGCGTGTGTGTGTGTGTGTGTGTGTAATAATTAAACATATTTGCTAAATGTTATCAATGCTGGCTTCAAAGACAAAAGACAAACCTATGATTAAATCTTTCGCTTTTAAAACTTTGAAGGCTTTTTTAGGTACTCTTCCTGCCCAATTAAAGTTTTTAGCGTAATTATTTGTTATTATTTTTTCCAATGTTCTTCTTGTTATCTGTGCAATCGTTGTACCACCTGATATAGCTAAAATCTGTACCTTTAAAAGAATAATAACACATTAATATAATAAAAAAAATATGGATTAAAAAAAAGAAAGGAAAATAAACAGAATGCAAAAATATAAAAAGAGATTTAATGAGTTATATTTACCATGTAAATATTCAAAATTTTGTTTTGTTTTTAAAAATCTTTCAATATTTTCCAAACTTTCATCAGTGTCAACTGGTATTTCAGGAACATCCTCCACATGGGGTATTCTCGATGGTCGAAAATGTGCTGTAAGTTGTTTGACCATTGGAAGAAGCAAGTTCATAGAAGTTTCTAAGTTCACTAATTTTGTTAGAACAACGTAAGAAAAATCTAAAAATAACATGCTATGTTAGAGAAATTTTTTCTTTTAAAAAATATATATATATATATCTAATTATATTGATGTTGATGTACATCATCATCAAAATAATTACGAAAAAGTGTAATCTTGAATTAGTTTTTTATTCCACAAGAGTAACTCTTAACTATATAAGATTTAAACACAAAAGTAATAGAATATAGAAAAGTTAAATAGTAAATAGTAAATGCTGAACTAAACAATATATAGAAAGCAACATAATAAATAATAAGTCAAATGTTCAAAATAATAATTAATTAAAGCACAATTATTCTAAAAAGTAATTTTTATATAGATAGTGCAGATTATTCAGAATATTCTGTGCAGTATATTTCAAAAGCAAAATTATTATTAAGTTATACGTTTCTTATAAAAATTATTAATATGTTAGAGTAATAGTCTTGTACACAGAAAAGTTTATTAACATTTTACCTGATTTGTGAAATTCTGAACTGGTCAATGTAGTTCTGAATGTATTTTGCGGACTAATTGCTCTTTCATCTGAACTGGTCAATGTAGTTCTCAATGTTTTCTGCGGAGGACTAATTGCTCTTACTGAAGACGTTGAAAAACTAATTCCATTAGATATACGTTTTGAAAAACTGTCAGCTGTTGATGTTGATGGTTGGCAGGAAGTGATCATAGATCTTGATAAATTACTATTTTTTGATGTTATTTTTAATGCAGGAAGAGATGGGATTTTATTGCATAATACCTCTTCATTGTTATCAGATTCTGAAGAATCTGAATAAATTCGAGGTCTTTTTAATCTTCTTTTTGGCCGTTGGTCTTCATGCAATTCTACATCAGTTTCTAGAGTAGACGTGAATTCAGCATCTATTAATCTTTTCCTCGCATCATTGTAAGAAGCTAAAATAATAGTAAAATAAACTATAAAATAATAATAAAATAAATTAAGAAACTAATAATAAAATCAACTATAGATTTTTAAAAAAGTTTAAAATTAAATATTATTAATTCAAAAATTGAAAGCGTTTATAATACAAAACAAATAAAAATTATTTATCTTAATTTGAAATAAAAATTATATTTATAAATATTTTAAGAAAGATTTGAGATAAATATATGTATATTGTTGTGACATCCGTTTTTGAAGAAATATATTGATTGACGATATGTGAACGAGGAACGGTTGTCGCGCACGAACGGAACGTTCAAAATCGTTCCGCGGATGCAACAATATATATATATATATATGTAATTGCTAAATATATAATAATCTCTGACAGTATATAACAAAATTATACTATAAACATAAATAAAATGATATGTGGTATATATTGTGAAAAAAGAAAACTATAAAGATAAGAAATACTCTAATAAATAATAAATTAAGTTTCTAATATATGTTAAATCTTGGAAATAACTGTAAATAAAGCAAGTGTATAAATATTTTTACTTTTTTATAAAACAAAACAACTTTTATAAAACATAAACCAAAAATTTACCATATGTATGCAAGATTCTACATTTATATTTTTTCCAGTTTTTTTCCGGTAAAGAGCATTTTTCGATAGCCTTACGGATTTGTTTTGTGGAAATTTTTTGAGGCTACAAACAATACCATATTTCTTCCTCTTTTTCTAACCAAATATTAGGGACTACTTCAACTTCAGGTTTTTGTCCATAATTCATCGCAAATTCTATTAATGAATACATTTTATAATCTGAAATAAACAAAACATTAAACAGAATAAGCAGAAAGTGCTTATTGCATTTCATCAACAATTTTTTCTTCAATATAAAATTAATATTGCAGACATTTAAAATTAACTTTAAATTTTACAAAATAAAATAATATATACTCACATAAACCTATAAATAATATACGTATATAAAATTATATACAATAAAATAAAAGGAATACATTAACTACAATTCATGAAGAAGAGGAAACACAATGTAAGTTCCTTTTTCATATGCGGGTAATAATATGTTTTTATATTTTACTGATATAAAAGGGAATTCTTCTATATCAGGTGATATGTGAGACACCTTAAAAATATTCAATAATTTGGACGAACATGGATAATCATAAAATTCAGAAACTTTCAAGAATCGACGACAAATTATAGAATAAAATTAATCTTTCAAACACAGAATATTTACAATCTGAACAATAATATCTCCTTGTATTGAAACACAATTGTCAGGTGAAAAAATCGTCAAAACGCATGTCGGTGTTTTCAATTTCTTGTATTGTAAAATCAAGTCAGTTTTATCTCTAAGTGTAGGTCCTTCAAAATGTTTTTGCTTAGGTTCTAATTTAGTTATTGGTAATTCAGTCTTTGAATAATTAAATAATTCAGATATACGTCTACAAAGTTGTGCATGAGGATTTGCAGATGATCTTACAAGTTTTTTTAATTTTCCCAAATAATTTTCAAAGGGAAAACAATTAATTGTGTTTAAATTACCAAGATTCCTTACATCTGTTACTAAATGAATTAAACTGTGAAGATTATATGTCACTTCTTCTTTCCCATAGGATTTTTCAAAATACTTTACAAAATTATACAAAACTTCTTTTGCAAAGTCAATATGTTCAAAAATATGATTATCGTTACACAGAATTGTAATACCAACATGAAACATTAAAAAATGATTGTAAAGTTGTTTAGGCAAAATATTTATTAAAGAAACTGGACCCACGTATAACAAGAATAATCTAAACTCATTTGCTTTCCAACGATTTAAGTCCGATATAGCTCTACATTTTCTAGGAAATTCATGTACTATATAAGAAGACAACAAAATTAATCTATCTGATAAATTATTAATAGCTTTTCCAGATAATTTAAATGAAGGTTTTCCCTTTGATACCCATAATATTAACAACTTTTTCATTATACCTAAATATACCAAATGCATGGGATCTAATGGAAATTGATTCACTAAATCTAAGTTTAAATTCAATAATGGAGACCTTCCTTTATGATGTTTCTCTTGTACTTGTTTAGTAAAAGTTTCTTTTGTTCTAAGTTGTCCACTTTTACATGGAAAAATCATTTTATTAATGTATTTCCCTTCAATATCGCATTTTTCACACCCATGCCTAGAATTATGACCTACACAACATTTTAGAAAAGCTCGTGCAGGAGCATCACATATCAGAGACCTGATTCTAATTTGAAATAATTTATGATCTATTTCAATACTATTCTTTAATATATCATCATTAAGCTCGTGTATTAGATCTTGTAAATAACAATCAAGAGGTTCTGGCTTTCCTTTGCCAGTAAATAAACCTACAATAAATGGTTTATTTAATGAAGTTAAACTTAATGATCTACAAAGAATTGGCCAGACAACTATGTTGTTACTTTTAAACAAGGGTAACCCATCAATATTAAAATCTAAATCAATAATTTTTGAGCATGATTCTTCCTTTAATAGGAGATATAACTGCTTACGCATACCAAAATAAGTAAATTTTCCACTTTGCAAATCAATTGAATTTGTAGTTTTTGGAGTGTATAACAAAGACCTTCCAGATAATGGTACAGATATATCATAATGAAATTGTCTTAGTAATGACAATAATTCATCTAATGCTGATAATGTAATATTATGTGTTAGGGCCCAGTTTCTCAATTTATTCAGAAAATCATCAGATAATGTTTCGTTTTCTGAAAAATCATGTTTTTCAGTGATATATAATTCTGGAAATATTTCAAAATCTAAATCTTGATCTGAACCTAGTTCTAAATGCGAATCAATGATTGAATGTGACATTGATGATTTTGTCTCATTATTTCTAAAATTTAAACTAAAACCTAAATCTTCATCTATATTTAAGTTTAGTTCTAAGTGTGAGTCAATGACTGAATGTGTTGTCGATTTTGTTTCATTCCAATTGAGTTCATTTAATAACTCATGTACTTGTTTTTGTATATTCCTTTTAGTTTGTTTTTTGCCAAGAAATTTAACTTCTTTTTCTTTATCCATATTTAAACAAGAATATTTTTTCTGTTCTTTTGTTTTTTAACAAGTATTTTATGTAAGTATTATATGTGCGACAAAGATATATTTACATATATATTTTCCTGAAAAAATGACAACTATTTAATTAAGAAATGAAAAACACAATATAATTTGATTCTTAATATATACTGATACAATAAAAAATGTTAGATTAATCAGATTATGATTTCACACAAATTGATATCTTCTTATTAATTGTAAAATATTATTTGTAGATGTGATATTTGACGTCTAATCTCATATCTTTTTTTAGTATTAATATTGTGTTATAAATATACATATATATACATATATACAGAACAGTAAACTATAAAATTATTAAACCAATATACAACTTACCTTATTCGTCGTAAAAAAGAGATATTCTTTATATCAATATTTTCGCCGGACCGGCGTTTTGATCAACCTAACCTTTGTTATGATCTATGCACGAGAATTGATTAACTTTATAGTACACATTACTAGTATTTTTCTATCCTTTCACTACTAGTTTCACTTTTGCAATATTCACAAGTCGTTTGTATAATATTCACAATAAAAGTTTTCTTGTTTGAACAGCAAATATATGCAATAACTCTGCGATCATTCCAAATAAATGGAATATAACCTTAATACTTTTTGTTAGTAAGACAATGGAAAGAGGAAGAGAAAGAGAGAAAGAGAGAGAGAGAAAGAGAGAGAGAGAATCACCCCGCTATTCATTCCGATATTCATAGTCCATTATTTTTATTTCAAGATCGTTTTAAGTATAATATCTTAAGATATGTTATTACGATTCTGTGATTGAATTACAACACATTATTATTAAGACGGTCTTCAATATAAAATCGGACTATGAATATGAATATCTAAAATTAAAAATACATTAATTTTTTTAATTCAAAATTATATGTATATATATACACACACACATATATATATATATATATATATATATATATATATAATTTTGAATTAAAACATTAATTTTTATTCTATTTAGGCCCGATATTGTACCAACATTATTTTGGATTTAAGTGCGACTTAAACATGTATCTATCTTTATTTTTCTTTCTAAATTAATAAAAACAGATATATATATATATATATATTTAAGTCTCGTTTAAAGCCAAAATAATGTTGATGCAATCAGGCCTTATAGAAACGTAAAAAATACGTTTCTTAAACTATGGTTTTAAAAATGTTTCTGTTGAAACGTTTCTTATTGGTGTTTGACGGTTAAAAAATATTGGATACGTTTAGAAAACGTTTATAAAACGAACCTGTGCTACCTGGGTAATAATAATTATTATTTTAAATTTTATTGCAAATTTTTATTCAAATTCAAATAATTGCAATCGATATATTCTTAATGGAGACTTTATACATGTACACTTTATTATAAAAGATAGTACAAATATTATTACAAGCTTGTTTATACTTATTGGCAAAGTACATAGTCATATATAAGATACACTCCTTTAGGAACATAATCATAAGATATAGATATAAATATAATAATACTTATTCTTTAAGAACATAAATATATTGCAAAGTTAAAAAATATATTAGTTATAATTATATATGTTAGATAAAGCTCGTTAAATTTATAATAAATCTTACAGACAACTTCATTAAAGTAAATAATATAGATCAAACGCTTTTTACCATAGACATTTGTGTATGTCTATGCTTTTTACATACCCTTAAACAATACAATTTTATTAAATAAATGATGTTTGCTTTTAGATTTATCTATAGAATTTAATGTTATATAATGTAATCTGATTTTGATATAGTTTCAAGCAATGGCCCGAATTAAATGTACAATATGATTTTCTAAAGGAGACTGATCAAATGTATGCTTTCGTAATGAATGAAATAAATTAGTATCAAGGAACGATTTCAACACATCATTAGCAATATACCTATGTTTCATAAAATTTTTTAGTTATAAATCCATTTGTGCTTACATGAATTGTATATCTTATTATTCTTTCGCATTTATTACAAATTGTATTTTGATGGTTGTATTAATGTTCCTTGTCTAATATTTTTTACAGAAATCAAATTATTATTATTAATGATCCTTTTATCATGGTATTATTTATTATTAAAAAAAGGACATTTTAACGTAAAATATAATAAATTCGATGACTGTTTTTATTAAACATATATAGCTGTGTAATACTAGCAATCAGAGATATTAGAATATGAGCTCCTGCCCACTAGACGCAAAAATACTTGCCGCGCGGCAAAAAATAACGCGATAGCCAATAAACTCATCAGTTATAATAAATTAATTGACTACCGCGTTCTCTTTTGTCGCGCGGCCAGCATTTCCGCATCCGGTGAGCAGGAGTTTTACTTTGTATTAAACGCCATTACGCACGCGTATCATTCCATTCAATAGAAAGTACTCACAGTTTACCTCGTCGCCCCTCCCTCAGTGGCTTCACCCCCCTTGTCTAAATACTGGGTTCATGCTCCATCTCTATCTTCCGGTATCTAGTTTATATAAGACTCTAATATACAGTAGCGCAACTCTCCTGATTTTGTGATTACTATGAAGCTAGCCGGAAGAAATGATTAAACTTAATTATTTTTAATTTTCTCTAGCGTATTTCGTTTGTAAATTGTTTGTGATTAATTGTGAGTCTATTTTTAACGTTTGTGACAAATTAGTTTTTTTGTAATTAACAATTTTATTTTTGTCATGATGTCAGCCGACACTTTTTGTAATAAACAAATTTTGTGATAACTAACAATTGTATTTAATAAGAAATTGTTTGTGATTTACGAATATACCAATGTTCCCATGTAGCACACGTTCGTTTTATAAACGTTTTCTAAACGTATCCAATATTTTTTAACCGTCAAGCACCAATAAGAAACGTTTCAACAAAAACATTTTTAAAATCATGGTTTAAGAAACGTATATTTTACGTTTCTATAAATAGAACAAAAATTAATGTTTTAATTCCAAATTATATATATACACATTATTAAGACTGTACTTATTAAGACGATCCCCAGATAGCACAGAAAACTAAAAGATGTCTAAAAGATGTCTTCTAAAAGTCATAATTACGTTAAGTCGACGAAAAGATGACTTTTTGATCATCTTTTCGACAAGACAAAAAAGATCTATTTTATAATATACTAATATAATATAATTTTATAATATTTTATAATATTTTGTAATATTTTATAATATAGTGTTCTTTTGTTTGCCGCTACGTGGCGTGTTCAGACTTAACTCGTATTCAAGTTTTCATAACATGTATATAAAACCTAAAAAAACAGGTACTAAAAGTATAATTTAAATTATGTCTTTTTTGTCAGTTTGACTTCTGATGTAATCTCGAGAAGAGATTCAGAACATGAAAATAGGTGGATTATATCCATATTTGCATTATTTTATTGAATCTGTGGATAAACAAATTTTTTACAAATAAAGGAAAAAAATCGTATTTTGACAGTTTCTTAAACGTTTTTTTTGTTAGAAAATGACGGTTCCCTTAACGTTTTTTAAGTGGACATTTTAACCAATCAGAAACGTTTTTAAAAGCCGGTTTTAAAACGTTTCGCAGAAACATTTGTGAAACGTTTTTGAAACGAATATGTGCTACTTGGGTTATGTTTGTGAATCAAAGAATTTCTTCGTTTTTTGCAAAATAAGTTTTTTTCTATAATTGTACTGCGCATGCGCGAAATGTATTTAACGCTTCTGCCCACAGAGAGCGCGTCGGTGCAGTATGCGTGACGGAAGTCGGCCCGGCGGCCAATCATTTACATACCGCTTTTTTAGAACTAGCAGGATATTATTGGCCAAGATGAAACTTGTTAATTAGATATGTCTTAATAAGACATGTTAACGAGAAAATTGAAATTCCAAATAAACTAACCACGGTCACAAACAATGGAAATACACTTACAAACAATTTACAGAAGAATAAATATTCTTTCTTACATAACATAATTAAGTTTAATCATTTCTTCCGGCTAGCTTCATAGTAATGATTTTGTGTAGCATAAAATGGAGTGCGCATGCGCGAAGTCAGTGAGTATAGTTAGTATTGTCCACAGACTTCTATATATAATTAGACTGCTAACTCGGGCAAAATACATAACCCCAAAAAGTATGTACAAAACTTATATGTATGCGTCATCATTACTAGGATGACAGTCATGCTGATTGGTTGAATTTAAAGCAATGTCACTCACACACGAGTTTTCTATAGTAGCCATATTATATATATATATATATATATATATATATATATATATATATCTCCTCCTTTTCTCTATCCTACTAATGTTGTACATATTTTTCGGGGTCACTTTTTAGGTCTAATATATAAGAAGTTAGCCGTCTAGTTATAGTATAGAAGTCTGTGGTATCGTCATCTGAACTTCTCTCTCTCTCTCTCTCTCTCTCAGTGTTTAAATGCCGGCGTAATATTTATATCAGGAAGAATAACGCGACTAGTGAAAATTAGTGTTATAAAGTGAAGAATATTGTAAAGTGAAGTCACAGTGTTGTGATGGTGTTTAAAATTATTAGTAAAAAAAATAAAATAACATATATGTTATATATTAAATATATGTTATATATTATAATATAAAACTATAAATAATTTAATATATTTATAAATGTATTTAACAAATGTTTCTTTTTATTTATTGTACTCATAAATAAATGTATAATGTACTTTTATCAATACTTTAATTAATTAATTAATTTTTTACAAACTGCTCTTGGGGAGACGCTATTAGCGCTAACAGTGTTATTTTATCTTTGTTACTCGCTGAAAATTGAAAAGAGATAGAATAACGCTATTAGCGTTAATAAAGTCTCCCCAAACGCACCCGCAGTGATGGATGTTAAAAAGAGAGAAAAAACAAAGAGAGAATGAGAGAAAAGTTCAAATGGCAATACTGGTTATACGCGTTGATTTCGTGCATGCGCACTCCATTTTATGCTACACAAACATCAAAAGTGCCGACAGAGAGTTGCGCTACTGTATATACTGTGTTATAACTTTTTTTTCTGTGTAGAGCGACGATTTTTATTTGTGAATTCATGTTTTACACACAAAAATACGTAATATTGCTAAGTTTTAACAAAAACGGTGAGGAGGACCACTCTCCTTCAGAATTACCCAAATTAATTAATAATTTTGTTTTATAAAGCTAAAAATACTTTATGCAATGTCAAGTTCATGAATCTCGAACTGTTAGATTTATTAACATAACTGATTTGCCTAGTTCTTCCTTAAAAAGTAAACATATAATAAAAGAAATAACTTATATAAAGAAAACAATTACAATCAATATATTGGAATGTAAGTTGTCTTTTTTAAAAATAAATAATTTGTAGTTTAGAATAAATATGCCATGTCTGATATATGTTGTTCATAAACAGATTTTTATTTATTTATAAATATATTTACAAAGATATCAGTTATGGAAAAAATGTTACAAATTATTTGCAATAATATTGCATTTTTATATTAATCTATTTAATCAATATATTTGCTGTATTATTGTGCAGTAATAATGATAATGAGAGTAGACTTTGATAGATATTAGTAAACCACTAATAAAATATCAATGTCTTATATTTCATTGCAGAGTTTATATGTTCAGAATTGATAATGAAAAATTAATATAAAGATATTATTTAAATTTAAGAAAAATATAACACACTTTCATAATAAAAATTCGTGAATCTAGTATAAATCTAAATAATTTGTATATATTTTTATATATATACATAAGTACATGGATATTTCTTCATTTATATACATATCTCATATATTTTTCATACATTTTGAATGTTATTTTTTTATAACAATATTTGTTTTTTTAACATAAACTATAAATTTGAACGCTCATATCCTGAAATATATTTAAACTAAATATAACTTTAAATAGTTATTTAATTATATAAGTTTGATTAAATAAACTTGATAACTTATTTGCAAACTTATCAAACTTGATACAATCCATTTAACATAGTTGTTATAAGATTTAGTCAATTTTTTTGGCACTTCGTGTTTTCCAGGCAACCAGTAGATTCCAAGAAAAATATAAAGAAAAACAATGAACTTGTGAGGCTAAAAGAATAAATGCATACCAAAGTACGCCATATGGTAGACTCTGAAATATAAAATATATGATATTAGTATGGAGTTCTTTCTTCTTAAAATATAAAACTAAAACTGCTTTTTCTTAATAAATGAATAAATAAAATACGTGCAAACATCAAATTAAATTAAAAATTAAATTAAATTATGGATAATTCAATTTAATAAAAATTTTAGTTAAGTGTACAATTGATAAATTAAAAATAATCATACCTGCCATAAATAAATATCTTCGGATTCACCTAAAGTTAAGTATGTCCAAACATCCTTAAAGTAATATACAATGGCATATATCAATGGACCGTGACCTAGTAAAATGATACCTATCATATATCTCTGCAGTGTTTTAATTTTATTTTTTTTAATTGCTGAGAGAGCAAGAAAAGATAATAATAAACTAGTACACCATATATATTCCCACCATAATGGCTAAAATAGAAAGAAGAATAAATCAATTAGGTGACAAAATTTCTATTATAAATGGAAAAACTATACAATATACATTTTTAATATATGTAAAATTGAGTAACAAAAGATACTTGTTATAAGTTTTTTAAAATTTATTTATTTAAAATAAATATTAATAAAATAAAATAAAGTGATTACGTCTAAATTTTATATTTAAAGTATTACTTAATTTTTTATTATACCTGTGGTATTTGTAGTTCTTCCACTTCTAAGATGAATATATCTAGATAATCTAATATATCTGCAGAAAGTTTAGCAAGCATGACAAAAAATAATAAGTAGTGAAAAAATATACAATATTTCAGTCTTGATTTATTTGTTGCGCTGAAAAAAAAAATTTAACAAGAGATAGAAATAATAGAAATTTTTATCTATATTCATATTATGTACTATTATGTACATATACATGTGTATTTATAGCTTTATTTTTGTAAATTATATTAATAAATAAATTAATATAAATATTGCGTAATCTACTTCAAAGTTTTATTTAATTTAATATGCAATAACAGATTATAACTGAGACTTTATTCAGTGCTAAGTGCTCTAATATATATATATATATATTTCAATAAAAGATTAGAGCACTTAGCACTGAATAAAGTCTCAGTTATAATCTGTTATTGCATATTAAATTAAATAAAACTTTGAAGTAGATTACACAATATTTATATTAATATTAATAATTTAGTAAAAACGAGAAAATTTAGGTGTTTAATCAAATTGAAAATATATTTAAGTCATCAATGATTTGCAAAACTTACAATTAAAAAATTTTTTAAAACTGCATTTTTCTCACCTAACTTGATAGTGTGTTGCAATTTTTTGCCTATGGCTATAGTCATTTCCATCTGTTCCTAGAGCCTGAGACAGAGTCATTTTCGAAGCCATAATCGAGTTTTTTTTTACTCGAAAACGTTTTTCAAATAGGATATGAAATTTGTTCAATCTGAGAACTAAAATCCGAGGCAATTTATAACACAGTTCACATGAGCGATTTAACCTATTTTTAAACTTCTCGCAAGCAAAAAAATGAGAAGGTCTTGTGTCTCAAAATATCAAGTAATACCAGAGACAAGCCTAAGAAGGGCGCTGTTGTTCTTCATGTACAGTGGCGCTAACTGGATCCATTTTAGAGCTGGCGGAACCAGAGAGAAGACTGAGAGGGGTCATGCCCCCGTTTTTTAGGGAACGCTTTTTCCCCGCCGTACAGTGGCGCTAACTGGATCCACAATTGAGTTTTCGGAACTACGAGGCTGGATCCACTTTCCAGTGCCACGGTAAAATGACCGATTGGTTCGAGTCTGTGCTAGATCCACAATGGGGATTGAAACGATGGGGTTTGAAACCCATGTGAAAAGTACATGCTGAGAAAGAATGTCTAGGTGGGAGTCCACGGGGACGGGGCTTCGCCCCGTCCCCATGCTCTCCCACATAAAAAAAAAATAACAAAACTTGACGGCCTGAAAACTACCAAGGCTGACAGTACTGCATGAAAGTTTCAAGATAAAAATTTGCAATGAGTTAAATCTCATTTTGCACAAAATCGCAAACCCATATGGAATCATATATATACTAAAAAATGCAATGACAAAGGATATTATTTGAAAGTAACATTCAAAAAGAATATATTTAAAAATATATATAATTATATATTCAAAGATATAAAAACATAGAAATATGAAAACAAAAATATAAAATATAAAATAAAATATATACATAAAAAAAAATATATATATATATATATATATATATATATATATATATATAAGATTAATATGCTTGTGTGTAGAACAAAATAAATGTACAAGCTTAAAGAGATGTTAAGGATTCGCTTTTTTTCATTGAATTGTGATAAGTATCACTGAATTATTGAAACAAAAAATGTTGCGATCATTAGCAGAGTAGATTTATTTCCCTCAATTTTTTTGGATCCTACAAATTGTATATAGCATCAGTAAATTATCTTTTTAATAAACTTTTAGCACGTTTTAAATAAATAAATGAAAATGTCACGATAAAGGTTAGGTAGGATAAATATCGTGATAATACAACTTAAGTCGTGATGACACTATAAGTTGCGGGTTTGGTTGTGGTTGGGGTTACTGTTGGACATTGGGAACCAATCAATTATAGCAAAGGTTGCTTTGCTGTGATTGGTTGGTTCCCAATGTCCAACAGTAACCCCAACCGCAATCGAACCCGCAACCTATAGTGTAATCACGGCTTTATATTCACTTACGATGTAAATTAAACCGTCAAAAAATTAAGAAAAAGCACTGAAAGATTCAGCCTTTCCGACAATTAATAAATTTTAAATTAAAAAAATAAAAACTGATCCGGATACATGATGTAAGAATACATATGTTCTTACATCATCACCGGATAGATTTAAAATGACGAAAAGTAAAAAGTCAGACAGGATATAGTTTATAAAGTATACATATATATATAGAGTCTGAATTATATGAAAAATAAAGCGTTATTTTCATCGCAAAATGAATGCAGTCGATAAAGTAGAAAATGTTTTTCGAACATAGTAAAACTAGATAAATAAACTCTGTTTATTTATGATTGGTCTAGAAAATTCAAGTCTGCGAATCATCGATCGAACGCGGCGGCGCATGTGCGTGCGAATTACCGCTAAGTAAATTTCTTTTTTATTTATTTTATAAAAAACCGAGATCCGACAAACGTTTTAATTATGATAATCGTGACCGACAAACGATTGCGCTTCGATTGAGCTATAGATCAATTAAAAATAATCAAAATTTAAAAAATTACCGCTAACTTCACATTGAATTTTTTTTTTATTTCTCCTAAACGAAAATCCGACAAACGTTGGAATTAATCCAACAAACATCGACAAACGATATAATAAGAGAAATTATTAAAAAATCAATTTCGGGGAGCCAACTTCACAGAGGTGAAGGAATAGCGTTGGTTGCGCAAAATGATGACGTAAAACACTATCATTAGTGACGTCACGATAGTATTGGTAGTGCTACTAGCTAATTCCCCGAACAGTGATAGCATTAAATAGCGCTAGGCAGTGTCTCCCCGAACGCATCCTTTATATAAGCAAAATCTAGGGAGTTAGCAGTCTAGTATTATATAGAAGTCTGCGAGTTAAACGGACGGAAATGCCTATATATACTAGCATAAAAGTGGACACTCAAAATGGCTGCTTACGGGCGCCAAAATTGAATGGCTTTTCGGAGATGCTGGAAGAACAAAGTTTTAAATATAAATATAAAATATACTTTATATTTTTAATAAAATCAACTCAATAAGATTAAATTGAAATATATAATTTTAATATCCAACAAATAAAATAATATATATTAATAATATTGAAATTTTAACACATTGTTTACTGTCCTTTAAATAGTATATCTAAATAAAATATTAAATTCTTGTTATTATATTGATAACAATTATTAACCGATGAAATGTTATCCCATAATTTCGCGCTGTTGTTATGCCACAGGCCTGACAATGCACCATAATTTTATTTTACTATTTTTTTTAGAATTAATAATTGTGCAAAATAATACGCGCATGCGTATCTCTCTGATGAACAGCAGCAGACGATGCTAATAAGCGTCAAAAAAGTGAACACTCAAGATGGCGGCTTCCGTTAGCGATTTGGCTAGCCCCCACCACCGATACATTCCCTCCCTGTTTCTTTTTACTCTTTGCCTCAGCTGTAGTCTCTCTCTCTCGATAGCGGACGCGCGCTTGACTATCGCAATGCTCAGTCCATTCTAAGGTCCTGCGCACAATAGGAAAAATATTAAATATTAAATATTATATTATTTTAAAACAAAAAAATGAAATGGACTAACGCACATTGCATTGAGAATTAGGAATAAAGAATTAAAATAACGGAATATAAATATTAAACTCGTACTATCATGGCGGCATATTCCAAATCTTACTAAATCCCTCAGAAATACGAAGCCAATCTCTTTCATTAGATTGTTTTAAATAAATAGGTGACAATCTATTGATAATAACTGAGCATGTTTCAACAATTATAGCACGAACAGTTGATTCACCCACACGATGATGTTCAGTCGGACCTCTATCCTACGACCCTCTTATGCTACGAAACCTCTTGTCCTACGACAAAAAATCCTCTCATACTATGACCGCGAAAGGGGAATTATACCCCCACTCTCAAATTTTTGTCGTAGGATCAGATGAGGTTTAAGAGGAAGATTCCGGACCGAAAATGTCGTAGGATAAGAGATCCGACTGTAATGCAATGGAAAAAATTGATTCTCCACTAGCTATAAATCTAATAATAAATAAAATAAATATATATTAGTCAAACATGATTTTATTTTTACAAAGTATGTACATTAAGTTACAAAAAAATAGAACATTTTCAAAAGAAAATTAAAAAATATTAATTTTAAACATCTTAAAAGTGTATCTATTTTTTTTGTAAACTATTATTGTAGTAATACAAAATTTTAAAAAATTAAATATACCTTAGTGTAATTATTAAATAGTAGTGTGAAGAACATACTAACATCGAAGTTTAGAAAGAGATATAAAAATGAGTTTTTGTGTTGTGTATAAATGTAAAAATCGCAAACACAAAAATAAAAAAAATGTTGAAATAGAGATGGAACGTGTTCAAACATATATTTTATTTTATTTACCCTTTTATAAAAATTAAGTGCTAATATATATTAGAATAATAATCTACCCAGGTAGCACTGTTCGTTTTATAAACGTTTTCTAAACGTATCTAATACGAAAAGATACGTTTAGAAAACGTTTATTAAACGAACATGTGCTACTTGGGTATATAACATATATATATATATAGAATATTTTATAAAATATTTATTTAATAATAATATATACAATAAAAGATATAAAAATATTTAAAATGTGATTGTATCAGTGGGTCTAAATTTTTTTCGTATTATAATTTTTTTACGTTATATTTTTCTTGATTAGAAAAACTATTTGATTTTTTTAAAAATTACAAAAAAGACTTTATAATATTTATTATCATGTACAATATTTGAAATGACGCAAATAAAACATTTAATATATTAATTATAAATATTTTGATTAATAAAGTTAGGTTGAGAATCAGTAATTATATATAGAAAGCCAAACACATCCGATCGGTTACGAAAATGGCCGACCTGGCACCGATGCCCCCTTTACCGCGATTATCAGATGCCCCTTGTAAAACGCTCTGTCTATAGAAGTCTATGGTATGTACTTCTAACACAGACTTCTATATAATACTAGACTGCTAACTCCTTATGTATAAAGCAGCTCTAATTTTATGTACAAACAAGTATGTATGACATCCCTTTCTGCGCATGCGCTGTGAAGGCGCGTGTTGCACGCATGTATATACATATTAAGTATGATAAACAAGTTTATATAAAAGATAACTGCACATTTGTATTTCATAATTTAATATTTATATTTCTTACTTTTTTTTTACTAACACGACATGTGTTCTGACAAGAATTAGAGACCGAAAGCAGGTTAGAAGTACATGTACTGATCATAATGGCGTCGACACATGTCAGCGCATGCACAGAAAGGGTCACCTTAGCGCTAATAGTATCTCCCCGAACGCGCTCTTCTCATATGTATAGTGTGTGGTGGCTATAATTTTAAAGTAACAAAAAATTATGATTCTTTTTTTAAAAATGCTAATCAGCTTGTCATCTCAGAAAATAATACCATTTTGAGAAGAAATATTTTTTATTGTATTATATACTATATGTATGATCACAATTATTTTCAGTCAAATTTTTTAAACAGTTCTTTTGATTTTTTGAAAAAATTTATGATTCTGTTTTTAAAAATGCTAACCAGCTTATCTCGGAAAATATGATCTTGAGAATATACATATATACAGGGTGTCCCAGAACAACCTTCCGTCCGTAAAATAACGTATTCCTGACACAATTTTAAGACAATTTTTCCTTTACCAAAGTTTGATTTGAAGCTTAGTTTTTGAGTTATAAGCAAAAATAATTAGCAAATCACACGTCGAGTACAGAAGGCAGATAGGAACGGCACACCGCGAGCGCGGGCGCAGCTGACCGTTCGACGAGTGATTACCGCCGCATGAGTCGGACGGTCAGCTGCGCCCGCGCTCGCGGTGCGCCGCGCCGCTCCTGCCTGCCTTCTATACTCGACGCGTGATTTGCTAACTATTTTTGCTTATAACACAAAAACTACGCTTCAAATCAAATTTTGGTAAAGGAAAAATTGTCTTAGAATTGTGTCAGAAATACGTCATTTTACGGACGGAAGATTCTTCTGGGACACCCTGTATATTGCAAAATTTATAACTTCTTCTATTACTTTCTTCTTTTATCATTTTATTATTTCACACTCGTAGTCACTACTCTAATTTGCTCATGTAACAAAAGATTAATTGCTTGTGATTGATTACATACCTCACTCGCGCATGTGCAGCTTAGGCTGAAATCACATGGTACGAAATAGAAGCATAGTATAACTAGTAGGGGCACTCCGAGCTTTTTCGGGGTTTGTGTCGATCCGTTCTGCGCATCCGCTATGTTTTTGGAAGGAACCAATCAGACAATTGTTGGATAGTGTGAAATCTGTGAGAGTGCATCACAGAGGTAACACTATAATATATTTGTGAATATAAAACTATAAATTATTTTTATTTCTTTTATTTTTTACATAATTTTGTAACTTTTTTTAATTTTTTAAAATTTATAAAATTTTTATACATTCTTTTCACGGCATAAATGTAATGCAGATTCCTTGAGCGATTGATACGCCACTGAATATTAGTCCAAAAACATGGCGAAATACCACGTGATCAAAGACAAAAAATCAAAGTGCCGACAAAGAGCGCGTTCGCGGAGACACTATTAGCACTAACAGTGTTATTCTATCATTGTTCAACTTTTAATGAGTAACAAAGATAGAATGACACTGTTAGCGCTAATAATGTCTCCCCGAACGCGCCCAAAGAGTGCCCTACTAGTTATACTATGATAGAAGTACGGAATAGATAGTGCGTCATAGAAACAACCAAGTAGAGATTTGCCGCAGTGTCTATTTAAGCTCTGATTGGCTGTTTCTATGCCATACCCTCTATTTCGTACTTCTATTTACACATGTCGATATCGAGAAAAAATATCGAATATGAATATATTCATCAATTTAAAAAATATTTATGTTAATATCGAATAAATACTCAATACATCAAATAAAATATCGAATAATCGATATTTTTTATAAAAGTTATAAAAAACTGTATTATGAACATTTTATTATAACTTTTATAATAATTAATTTATAATAATTTTTTATAATAAGAAATGTAAGAAAGTATTTTATTTTATTAAAATTAATTTATTAAAGTAAAAATATATTTCAAATCGCCTTACGCAATCAAGCTAAATAAAAATATATTTAGCATACATTAAAGCATATAATTAGAAATATTGCATATAAGTATTCCATATAAGTATTGTATAAAATCACAGAACAAAAATCACATTATGAAAATAATTATGCATATTTTTTGCACTAGAATTTAATTTGTACTCGATATATAATATATATATACTACAATACTACTGTACAATAGAGCATAGACCTAAAGGTCTATGCAATAGAATAGTTAAAAAGACTGCAAATTGATTGGCTAAACATTTCTCGGATTGAGGACACGGACTTTGGACCGAACTCTAACACGTTAAAACTGGGCTACACTTTTAAAAAATATTCATTTTTTATGACTTGTTTAAATAGTTCAAAAGTATTCATTCGATAATTTATTCATATTTTTTTTATATCGAAGTGTAAGAAATATCGAATATTCGATAATATCGAATGTCGATAAACATCTCTACTTCTATTCCGCACTATGTGATTTCACCTCTATTTTTATCCACGCCGAAATTACCAGAGTTGCGCTACTGTATATACTGTGTATATGGTATATACCAGAAATATTGTGAATCGTGAAATAGCTTTTGAAACAATGATGAAAAGTGTTAATTTGCTTGTAGTTTAATTATGTTAGTTACGGAAATCTTGTTCTAAAAAAGAATTCAACAATGTGTGACAATATAAAAGATAATCCGTTCATTGGATTGTTTTCCACGGATAATGATGCTGTCTCATTCTCTTCTCAACATCAGACGATTGATGATGAAAGTAACAATACTAATTATATGAGCAAATTGTTGGCCACGACTAATAATAAATCTGAAAAGACAGAATCCAAAATTTTAGATGACAAAGTTAATCAGCTCGTGGCACATGTATTTGGTTTAACGCTCCATCGAGATAATTATGCACAAGGATCTCTGGTGTTCATAGAAGCTGATTCAATTGAACATGCTGTCTTTGAGCGTTTAATGCTGTCAGATCTTAAATCTACAGTACAAAATATTGTACAAGATCTTGATGGCCACATTTTTCAGACAGAGGTCATAACTTACCTTTATGAATGCTATTGTCGATTAAAACATTATCAGATTACCAGTGACTTGAAACATACTATAAGAAACGCCTGCCAAATTGTACTGAGAAATGTCAACACAGCTTTACAAGAACCAGATTTATTCCAATGTCAAGAGGTATATTTTCTTGATAATTCAATATAATTCTATAAAAACCTTTTTTTTAAAACCTATTACTGTTACAACAAGATATATTAGCAGGATATATATTATAATAATTATGTATTATCATTTGTCCAGGTTTACAATCAGTTTGTTGCTTTATTTATGGGTGATATATCAGAATCAGATTTACCATTATTTGTTAATGATATAATAGAAGAATTGATAGCAGCAAATAGAGAAAGTGATGTAGAAGATATAATTATAAAGTCATTTGCTCCTGTTCTTGATATTATTAAAAAAAAAGCAGATCATAGTAATTTGTTTACTTTTCGTCAACAGTGGTTTGTTTTACTGCATATATTTTCTACTATTGAACCATTGGCAAAATTGATAATTTATCATAGCAGACCAAAAAATAATCAAGGTTGCGCATATTCGGATACATTATTAGGTACATTCTTCAGTATAAGCTGCTTACCAAAAACACCTAAAGATCCATATGATATGTTTGATAAACCTATACGGCAAGTACGACAATTTTTTTACTAGTAGAATAAGATTTTAAATTATAAAATTTTTGCTTTATACATTATTGAAATAACACAGCCAAATACACTCATAATGGAAGGTACCATATGGACAGCTATGAATAGTCTGAATGAACAGTTACACAAGGTTTTTCATTCTTTACTGAAGTGTTCGACAGAAGTTCGTCATTTAACTTTGCAATGGCTGAGTAATTGCCTTCATACAAATGCAAATAGAGGAAAATTTTGGAATTCTCATATGGAAGTAGGACTACTTGGAGTATTGTGCGTGTCGGATGGTTTCATGCTGAATGTGGGCAATGTATTGCTACGTCTTTGTCAACCATTTTGTGTCAAATTTAATGATACTAAAATACCAAAAATAGATCCTACATATTGTTGTGCTGAGGTTGGTTTTTTAAAAGCTTAAGAAAGACTGCATATGATATTTATGTACACTGATACCTCATAATAGCAAATCCAAATAAATGGATGAAATGATATTATTATGGTCTTGAATTTCATACTTTGAGAGTAAAATGGGGATAATTTCATTATTACATTCAGAACCCTGAACCTCGCGCTATTAAAAGGTTACAATGTATAATGATTAGTGCCACAGGCACTAGTTTAAATATTGAATCTATAATATATATATATATATATTATATATATATATATTATATATATATATTATATATATATATATATATATATATATATATATATATACACTGATTTAAGTAAATAGTGTTACTAACTAGTGTTACATATATTTACATTCTTTTATATATATATATATATAAGAATAAATATTTAATTAGTGCTACTATATATATTTACATTAGGCAAAGGATGAAGCTGAGAGTTTACAACGTGGTATACATATGAAAGAATTGAGTTCAGAAACTTGTTTGATACCAACTCCAGAAGGAGAGAGTCGACAAGTAGCGGATTTATTTGGATTTACAACAGAATGTTTTTTCCTTACACATCGTGCTTTAGATCTTGGCCACAGAGTTATACTCGACAAATTTTTAAGGTATAAAGAAATAATTACTTCCTGCAATTTTTTAAATAGTAATACATTGTAAAAAATTTTGTCATTTTTAATTCTGTAGAACAAATCAAGATTTAGCTAGGATACAAAGAGCTTACAATGATGCTCGTTTTGGTGGTAGTTCAGAAGTGGTGGAACTCATAACGCAGCGAATGGAGACCGAGATGATGAAGTATATACAACCACATTAATACATACATTTTTTATTTTTTTCCCATACATTATCATAATTTGTGTTATACTATACAGGTACTTGTCTCTTAAAGCGAGCCTTCTAGTACCAGAAATGTTGGAACACTTGGCAAAATTTCACGCAATGACAGCATTTTGGTTAATACAAGTAAATTTACATGTTGTAACTGAAAAAGAAAACATGCAAAGCTTTGCGCCAAAGCGATATATACCTGTTACATTCCCATTACCAAAGACTGTTCCGATTACACTAAGGTACTATATATATATACAGCAGGGTGGCCTATTTTAAACAATACGGTCAATTTTCTCGTAAACTAAGCGAAATATCGAAAAATGGTTCAGACATGTGTTGCATAGTTTCGAAGGGGCTATAAGATGATGCCATTGGTTTGATCTTGGATAATTATTTGAAGGTCACCTCAATATTTTTAAATGGCACGCTCTATTTTTTATTACATATTCTTGTAGCTTACCTCGAGAGCTTTCCAAAACACTTATGATAAAGTATTTTTCATTAAGTATTTTTTGAGTTATGAGACTCGAAAGTTGCAATATTTTGACATAAAATACAAGATATCTCGTAAAATATTCATTTTTCGATTATCTTACTCTAATACTTTTATACGCAGAATAATGAGACGAATCAATTGGTGTAAAGAAAACACATAATTATGTTAAAGTAAAAATGTGTAACTGAATGTGCTAGTTGCAAATTCAGATTTTTTCTTAAAGATAACTATGTGTTTTCTTTACACCAATTGATTCGTCTCATTATTCTATGTATAAAAGTATTAGGGTAAGATAATCGAAAAATGAATATTTTACGAGATATCTTGTATTTTATATCAAAATATTGCAACTTTCAAGTCTCATAACTAAAAAAATACTTAATGAAAAATACTTTATCATAAGTGTTTTGGAAAACTCTCGAGGTAAGCTACAAGAATATTATAAGTTAGAGATTAAAGTCGCTAGTATTTAATTATAAACAACGGGTTAATTAAAACGACCTGACTAGCCAAAATCATTCAATTTATTCACACGACGTTTCGACCATATGGTTGTGGTCCTTTTCAAGTGTAAACGTAAATTAAGAAAGAGAAGAAAGAATCCAATGAGACATGTTTAAAAGTAGAACTTAATTATGGAACAATTAAATATGTCACTTAGTTAAAATCAACGGTTATTAAATTTGAGATAAACACAAACAACGAGACACGTCATGTCAGCATGAGTTTTTTAAACGAAACTGTCCTACACAGTCCTAGACAGTTTCGTTTAAAAACTCATGCTGACATGACATGTCTCGTTGTTTGTGTTTATCTCAAATTTAATAACCGTTGATTTTAACTAAGTGACATATTTAATTGTTCCATAATTAAGTTCTACTTTTAAACATGTCCCATTGGATTCTTTCTTCTCTTTCTTAATTTACGTTTACACTTGAAAAGGACCACAACCATATGATCGAAACGTCGTGTGAATAAATTGAATGATTTTGGTTAGTCAGGTCGTTTTAATTAACCCGTTGTCTACAAGAATATGTAATAAAAAATAAGGGGTGCCATTTAAAAAAATTGAGGTGACCTTTACGTGACCTTCAAATGATTATCCAAAATCAAACCAATGGCACCATCTTATAGCCCCTTCGAAACCATGTCTGAACCATTTTTCGATATTTCCCTTAGTTTACGAGAAAATTGACCATATTGTTTCAAATGGACCATCCTGTATATACTGTAAATATAACAATGAACTTAAGTTTATTTTCACAGATGCATTCCCGAATTCGTAATAGAAAACACTATTGGATTCTTATGTTTTTTACGTCGCTTTAGTCCAAATACATTTGAAGAGCAGGGTTCCAGTTTTCTAAATCCGATTTTGACAGAAGTAAGTAAAGACTGAAAATGAGTTGTACATCATCTTTGTGCGATTATTAAGTTTATACATCGATTCCTTTAGATTATAGTTTTGATGGAGTCTCAACATCGTTTGTACAATCCACATTTACGTGCTCGTTTAGCCGAAAGTCTGGAGGCACTTTTGCCGACTGTAGATGAGAGTATTGTTCCAGCAATACCCAACTTAGGAACATTCCATAGGGAACAGTTATTTCTCTTTCATCCACACAAACAACAGGTGAGCAGAATTGTATGTAGAGTTCATTAATAAAAGATGCAATTAATGCCTCTCTTTCTTTCTCTCTCTCTCTCTCTCTCTCTCTCTCTCTCTCTCTCTCTCTCTCTCTCTATCTTTTCTCTCTCTCTCTATATATATATTGATTTTGAAATAGATAATCCCTAATTTGCTACATGTATTTGTAAGCATCGAAATGACAGGGCAAAGTGTACAATTTGAACAAAAATTCAACTATCGTCGTCCGATGTATATTGTAATGGATTACCTATGGAAGCTCGATGAGTATCGTAATAATTTTATGTGAGTAAAATTATGATGTTTAATCATTATATTTTCATTCTATATTCATAAAATTCAACATCAGAGAGATAAAGCATTTTATTTAATTATAATAATACGTCAGTACTTTAGCTAAAGAAGCGGAAAATAACATGGAAGCAGTTCAGCCACCACTATTCTTACGTTTCATTAATTTATTAATGAATGACGCTGTATTTCTTCTGGATGAGGCCTTGTCAAATATGGCACAGTTAAAACAAATGCTTCAAGCTAGGTATTGCTAAAATTCCATGATGGGATTTTTTCTATTGTACATTATCTTTTCTGAAGTATGCTATAATATAATCTAAAATGCTTTATAAAATATCTGCATTAAATAAGTATATGGCTCTATTTTTTATAAATACAGGGAAAACGGAGAGTGGAATAAATTGCCACCAAATGAACGCGAACAGCAGGCAGGCTATCTTCAACACATTGGTATGATTGCTCGCTTTGATAACATTCTGGGCAGAAAAACTATACAAACAATAAAAATGTTGACTACCGAAATAAAATCAATCTTTTGCCATCCAACCATGGTGGATCGTATTGCTTCTATGCTTAATTATTTATTATTGCAATTGGTGGGCCCAAATAAAAAAAATCTCAAGGTAATTTTAAAAGATTTGTAAATATCATTAAAAATGATGTCACATTATCATAATTTCGCTATCTAGGTGAACGATCAAAAAGAATATGCATTTAATCCAGCAAATTTGGTGCTGAATATATGCGAGATCTACATTAATTTGAGTAAAAACGAAAGCTTTACATTGGCCGTGTCACAAGATGGACGTTCTTACAGCCCGGAACTTTTTAAACTTGCTGACAATGTGCTTGGTAAGCATTTCTACACTTTCTTAATTTTATCTGTAATTTATCTGCTGGCGACTAAAAATGGCGAGTAAAAATGTAAAAATATATTTAAAAAACAAATAAATACGTCATATAGTTCGTATTGGTGGTGTGGGAATCTTGGGAGATTTGGATCAATTTGCAAAGAGTGTGGAAAAGGCTGCAAATCAAAAGCGAGAGGAAGATGAAATTTTGATCGGTATTCCCGACGAATTTCTGGATCCAATTATGTCAACTGTTATGACAGATCCTGTAATTTTACCATCGTCAAAAATAACTATTGATCGTCAAACTATAGCAAGGTTAATATACGAAATATTAAAATAAAATATTAACGTATAAAATATTATATATGTCAATATATTTCAGACATTTACTGAGTGATCAAACTGATCCTTTTAATCGATCTCCTCTTACTATGGATATGATAAAATCAAATGTCGAACTTCAACAGAAGATACAAAAGTGGATTTCGCAAAAAAAACAAGAAAAATTAAGTGTTAATACATAATTTATCGTCAATTATCACATTATGGAACAATATATATTAAAACATATGTGATCTTGGAGATCAACATTATAAGACATCAAAACAAAACATATCGATGATAACTAAAAGATTGTTGAAGAAAATCCGATTTTACGGCAATCATCAGTTTGAATTGATAAAAAATAAAACTTATATATGTATTTCATTGCCTTTTATATCGTTGCATTGGGATTTTATCGTTCGCTGATGTTCGATTTGTTGATAATATTAGATAACTTTGTATACAAGCTTGGCAATGTAATTATGTACAGAGTTGTAAACTATATATATATATATATATATATATATATATATATATATATATATATATATATATAGAGAGAGAGAGAGAGAGAGAGAATTTAAAATTACAATAGCAATTCATGATTGATATAAAATGTTATATATATAGATGTCACATAAAGAAATTGCTATATCAAAAGTTATTGTTTATCATATTTCATGTACTATAAATAGAATAAAATATATTGTTTATAAATAATGTTCTTTAAATTATGTTCAACTTTAATTTATATAGTTTAATTCCTAAGCACACTTTGTTCACGATAATTTTTTTAACTCGAGATTCTTGATTTCTCACTGATATTAAATTATACAATCAAAAGAAATTGTATGAAATTTTTTCCATTTAAATGTATTAAAGTAAATTATATATATGCACGCATTTGTACATGAATTACAACTAAAGTTTTATCATAAGTCCAATTCATTTTCAGAAAAATGTAAAACACAAGTTTAATTATACATATAGCTTTATTAACCCTTTTTTCGTAGTCTTTTTATTGTTTTAACTACTTTTTTTTATCAACAAATACCGGATTTTTTGTTTCAACAAAGTCTCTAAAACATCAATAAGTGTAAAAAAATATGAACAGTCATTAATTGTTAATTGCAAAAATACCATATATAAACAAACAGTCAAAGTACTTTTTTACAAAAAAATGCATTTTCTACTAATCTATTATGACAATAAATACGGAAATTTTTTTATAATCTTAGTACACTCTAAAGTATTTCTCAGAATTTTTTTAGAATTTTTCACTGTGTTGTTTTTGTTAAATCCTTTTTTGATAAAAAATATATAAAAAACAATATTTTCTGTTCTAAATTGAAAGTAACAGTTGTATTCTTTTTTAAATTTTTTCTCTGGAGGTTTTTTTAGATCGCAGAATCTGAATCTAAAGGAAAAAAAATTTAATTTCCAAAATTTAATATAGGGATCCAATATGGCGGAAGTAAAATTTTGAAAATCTCGTTTGCCATATTGGATCCGCCATCTTGAATTTTAAAAATCTGACAACGGATTCGTAATCAACGACCCCAAAAACTCTTATATACCAAATTTTATAAAATACTGACAATTAGAAAAATTCGTGACTCAAAGGGTTAAAGCAAAATAAAAAATTAGTTTTTGTAATAAATATTTTATGAATTTATACTGCATATTTTTGAAACTTTATGTAGTTATGTCTTTTTTTATATTAATCCATTTATTTCATACATGTATATATATGTACATACATACACACACTATATTTACATATTATGTATATTATGTATATATACAATATATATATATACATACATACATACATACATACATACATACATACATACTAACACACACAACTTAACAAAAGGTCCGAGCACACCCTGTTTTCTAAATTAAAAATTAGACAATGAATAATAAAAATATAAAAAAAATAGGTTTGCACAGACAAAATAAATTTATACAATAAAAAGTAGTCATATGCAAGCCACCACTGGACATTGCAGTACGTTTCTTATTAAATTTATATTACGTCAAAAAATCTTACATTAAGACGAATGTTTCCAGTCCTCTTTTGAGACTTTCTTCATTAAATTTCTTTGTATTCCTTTTTCGTTCAACACAATTTTCGAGTGTGCTTAGACTTTATTCAAGTATATACAAAGACATATTCTATTTTACACTTATAAACTTCTCCTAAGATCATCAAAGTTTATCACAAACCATTCTGCATGTGATTTTACACTTTCCCGAATGACATTACCACCAAATCCTGTATAAACAAATAAATATTGAATATGAATTTATTTGTGTTTATTGTGTAATTAGTTATTTCAGTATAAAATATTTTTAAACATTTCTGGAAGATTCTAAAATAAAGCAGTTTTTGAAAAAAAATTCCTAAATGAACATTCTACATACCTATAAATGCATCTGCTGGTGGTGATGCTTCTAAATCTGTTGAACCATCACCAATGTGTACAACAGTTTTATATCCTCTTGTTTCTTTAAGATGCTGTATTACTTCTGCTTTGCCACCACTTCTAGATGTTGGTTGATTCTCATCAAATCCAGCATATTCTCCTAAGCATATAGTTATGTGTATATATATTTTTTAAGAAATTATTATATATATATTATATATATAGTCTTACCTGTGAAATAAAATTTCAACCTATTAGCATAAATATTCTCAGATGGTATTTTTAATTTGGTAGCAACTGGCAAAATAAGACAGTGGAAACCGCCAGAGATAAGAAATACATCTTTCCCACGAGTTTGTAAATCTGATATCAATTCTCTGAAATATCAATACAACGTATAATATATTAAACTGATATTTGTTTTCATATTAAATTTAAAAAATAAATGTCTTACTTGATACCATTCGTTAATTTAGATTTATGTGTATCCAAGAACTCTTTCACTTGAGTTAAACTTGGATTTATTATCTGCAATCTCATTGACAAAGATTGCTGGAAAGTCATATCACCTTGCATTGCCTGCTTTGTCCTAAAAAATGTCGCATTAATATTTTGCATTAGACGAAAGATTTGGAATCCATGTTATAGCACTATGAACAAAATTGAATCGTGAAATATAATCAATCAAAAGAAACACATACAATTCACAGATCTCTTCTCCTTTTCCACAAAAATTTGCAAGTTCATCAATGCCTTCTTCTCTAATGACAGTTGAATCAACATCAAAGGTCACAGCATCAGCAGCTTTCCATATGTTAATTATTTTGTCTAAATTTACCATCTGGAAAATATATGTTAAAATATTAATATAAAAAAAAAAATTATAAAAATATAGGATGAAAACACAAAACAATAAAAGACAGATGTAAGTAGTAGCTATAAGTTTTGCATTCTTCTTTTATAGTTTTTTCTTTAAAATAATAATTAAGATTTGATCAAAATTGTGAAAATATAATTTGTATACATACATATGCAACTTACATTCAGTTGCATACACTTACATTTACAGCTTGTCACGTATTGTCACGTGTCATATTACGATAGTCTCGTGCAGACTTGCAGATTGATCACGCGTACGCGTCAATTGTGACTCGTGAAATCCTCGATAAAAGTCGGTCATGCCGCAATAGCAATAACCTATTATCACTTTTACGTCATTATCATAAAAGATCATCAAAAGATCAAGTAATTATGCCGAAGTAAGCAAAAGCCTTCTCATTATTATCATTTTAGATACAATGAAATGCAAAGCTGCTATTTTTGCTAGTTTCTTTATTGCAATCGTAATTGTGTCAAAAACGAGAATTATATAACCTTTTATCAAAGATCGTACGATACATTTACGGCTATTTATTAATCAATAAATTCAAAAAATTTTCGTTATATTTTATTAGTCTATATTATTACATATAAAAACGTGAAGAAATTAATTTACTTCAACGCAAGAAAAACAAAAAAATTCATGTAATTTCTGATGACATACTTCAATATAGCTGTAGTAAGGAAAAAAACACGAAAAATAAAAGTCGAGCATAAACTGTGACAGAAAGAAAGATAGATCTACATAATTATAGACATACACTACTCATAAACGGACAAGACATAACACAACAAAGAAGATAACGATAATTAAGCAGGAACTGGATCAGCTACATCAAAGTTAATAAATCTATTTTGAAATTTATTTGACATCTACGTTTATTTAAAAAAGGATAGTGAGAGTTTCATTAAATAACTCTATATACTTTTACTCGTATACTTTTTGCAAATTGAATAGCAGTTATATTTCCTATGATTATGTACAAAACATATATATGAATACTATTTAATTAAATTCTCATTTGCGTCATGTGTGCATAAAATAAAATAAAGTACAATAATGTAAACCTAAATAAAAAAGTATAATAAATGTATAAAAATGAAAATTTAGTTACATATAAAAGAAAATATAATTAATATCATTAATAAACAAAAATGCATTTATTTATTTTTTTTAATTCGAATACTGTCAAAATTAATAAAAGACAGATTATATTTATGTGATTATACCTATACTTGCGGGATCACTTATTGTTAAAATAGAAACTGCACTTTTGACTATATGTTTTTTCGAAGCAAGTTATATAAACTATGTTCTTAACTATGCTATATTTTTTCAACTAATTAAATAAAAATAAATTTATTCAAGATATAGTACGCGCAACAAAAGTTATTATTCATCAAGAAAAAAATAAAATTCTTATCTAACTTAACATAAAAAAAATAATTTACACATAACACTTGCCAACTATAAAAAGATCTTAATCTAAACCTAAAAAAATTTAATGATAGAATGAATACCTGTTATCCGTTTTACTCTGAAAAAAATTATCACAATTAACTTTTAAAAATTATTAGATTAATTTATAGTTTATAGAATAAATAAGATAAAAATTTCGAAAAGACATTTCGATTAAATTTCGATTAACTTATTGATAATTAATTTTTATCAATAATATTGCAGTATTTTTTTAATATATGAGTAAAATTATTAGTATTTTATTGTTTTAACCGGGGAAAAAAGACTAAATTATAAATGACGAATTATGTATGTATATTAAAAATTTTGTTGTAAATAGTATTGTGCTGTTTGAATTAATCGAAGTAATAAAAAATGAAGACAAAAAAGACTAAGTATAACATCATTATATTTTTATAATTTTTATTTTTATTTATAGCGATAAACTTTGCTGCATTTATATTTTATGCGACTTTAAGTTTTGGTTCTTACCGTTTTTTGTCATGTTATTAATCGTTAATTATTTTTGTTAGATTAAAAAGGAAACAGAAATCGAAACGTTTGCTGACTTTATATTATAAATAATTATTGATGTAGTTTAGCTTTCTACCAATATATTTACATACACTATAATCTGAGATTGGTTTATACTTTATACTCGGTTTTTATCTTCATTTTTAATCGATCTAGTTCTAAAGATGAGTTGTATTCTGTTTGGAAATACATTTGTAGAAACTACAAATATATATTTTTATTTGATTTTACAATATTCGCGATTTAATACGGAAGTAAACCAATTGTGATAAAACTATGAAAGTCGAAATTTTCATTTGAGAGTTTTTAATTGAATACTACAAGATACAATCGCGAGAAAAGATAATTACCTTGTTTATACTGTAAAATCGGCAGACACGACGGAAGACAACGGTGAACAAACCAGAGCTAACTGCATGTAGCATCGTGCGAAACTAGAATTTATGGTCGTGAAGAAGAGGGCGGTGGAAGTCTGATGGCGGATTTATTACTCGGTCGACCGCAATTTCAAAAGTCGTTGCGTAATCGCATTATTATTTACGACCGCGACCGCCACGTTCAAGCTCATTGAAACTTATTTTTCTATTCATATGATGGATTCTCATCAATATGACAGACTTATTTGTTTTTTGCTGATAAAATTACATAGTAGTGACTTGGATATTTGCTGATAAAGTTACATAGTAGTGACTTGGGTATTTGCTGATAGACTTATCTATTGTCAATTGAGAATCTTGTGTTTATTCTAGAAAATTTGAATTTAAATATAAATTATTACATGGAGAAATAAAGTCTCTTTATCCAAATGTGCCTTTTATGCATTTTTTTATAAAAAAAATGAAACAAATATAAGATTATAACAAATACACGTATAATTATAATGTTGAGAGAATATGACACGTAGGCTGAGTTCGTTTTTGGCGCTCACGCGCTGTGTCATTCTATCTTTTTTTCTCATTATATGTCAAAAAAAGATAAAATGCTTCAGAGCGTCAATGCCTAAAATATAGCTATAGAAATAAATAAGCATCGAATCTCTTAATAAAAATATTATTGATTGTATCGAAATGATAATACTTGTACAAAATAGAACTGTTCAGTTGCATTACAATAAATTACAATTTTACAAGTTGCAACGGATTTATTACTGCAATGCAATATAAACGATATCATAGAAATATTGTAATTGCAATGGGATTAATAATATTGCACCAATATTTTAAAAAACTTAAAAACTGAAAAAATAACGCTATAATTTATGCTGAATTAAAAACAAAATGGTCAAATTCAACTTCATATATCTTTGCGAAAAATGGTCGTAGAGCGATATTTAAAAAATTTTAAACCTTAAAGAGATGCTGGACTACCGACCGAGTTCTAACCTAACATAACAATATATTTGTTTAATATAAAAGTTGCAATTTATACACATAAAATAGGTGGTTCCGGGACAGAATTGCATGAAAAAATATTTTTGAACTTTTAGAAATGAGCTTAGAAGCCTAGATAAAAAAAATTTCGTTGCAGAAAATGTTGTGCGGCAACTAATTCACTAATTCTGAAAAAAATGATTTATTAGAAATCATATTTTTATATCGGCATATAATTGAAAACAAACTGACTAAAAATACTTTCTTGTAAATATTTGTCATATTCATCAAATAAAACATTAATAATTCTGTTATATCTCTTTTCTCTACCTCTTCACAATATTACACGAAAAGATATATGAAACCACTGACAATGACATACTGGACATACTCTATAACATACTGGAGCGAGCCTTTCCTGTTTTAAACAAAGAACATCGTGTCCGTAAATTAAAAGAGAGACACATATAGCAGTGGTAGAGTCACTAGATTACAAAGTACCGCAATCAGGGGAAAAAAGCTGCCATTTTGGCTCCGCGTTACGCGGCCATTTTGATTGTATGAATGTATTATAACATAATATTTTGTAGGAAAGAAAGAAAATAAAACCATAAATTATTATGTGAATAAGTTTTTTAATTTATGTTTTTATTGGCTACAAACATTTTCATTACTACACTTCTGCTACTATAACTAATTGCATTTTTAAGGGGATACCGAACTCATTTTTTTTATCGACCGAACCGATTATTTTTTTGGCATCGAAATGTTGTTATTGGTTGTACAGAATAAAAAATCCTTTTCCACGATTAAAGTACACATAGAAATAATGCACGAACATTCCAATTTTTACGTAAAAGACGAAAAAAATTAAAATTTTGTTATCGACTTTTGACGTCATCTCATAACAACATTTATTTAATATAAAAGTTTAGCAGCTTATATGTACAAACTAAGAAATGTTCGTGCTAGTATAACGAATTTCGGTGCTCAAAAATTTTCGTGCATTTACACGTGCGAGATCGAGGCAAAAGGGTAAAATAGAGCCGTAGATTAGTTGCCTCATCTCGCGACGGCGCTACGATCTGATTCTTGTCGCGTATAGAGTATTAAGGCCGCCGCACACACTTTTACATAACGCATAATGCACATACATAAGGAAACTGATTGGTCTATAAACACATGTATAAGGAATTCAACCAATCGAATTCCTTATGTATATGCATTATGCGTTATGTAAAAGTGTGTGCGGCGGCTCTTATACGTCAGCATACATGTGCGTGTGTGTGTGTGTACATATACTGATATACATAGCATAAAAGTATAGATCGAACAATTGTCTTTGTTTGAAGAGTGGGGATAGGACTTACATAGAAAAAGACAGATTGAAAAGCGTGACCGTGAGTTCTCTCACTTGATCGTGCGTTCTCTCTCATTTGTTTGCCGAATGAGAGAAACGCGCGATATCAGTACGTGTGTACCGCTGAGTAAGTCGAGTCGTATGCTTATGCGTATACGGTGATGCCAAACCGGCTCACGGCCCGTATCCTCTACTACCCATGGAGTGCAACGAGCACACCGCGGATTTTGCGCAACTAATCACAAGTCTTTATTTCATAAGGGTTAAAATCACATTAAAATTTTTTTCATAGATTTTAACATCTTTAGTCAATATTTCCAATAAAAAACGTATTTTATTTAGTATTTATGTACATGATAATAAAAATGAATGACATAAACAATATTTAAAGGTCATTTTAGGGACGTACTATTCGTTCCGTGTTATACTTTTCCGCTCCATGGGTAGTTAGGGGTCAGGTTTCAACGCAACGAAAAACGCGGAACGCTCGTGATTGGTTCCGTTCTCGTTCCGCGTTACGCTATTCCGCTGCATGGGTTTGCAGCCTATGACGCACACACAAGCGCGAGCCGTTTACATGTGAGCTCAGCACGTGCGCGGCGCCACATATACACTCGCGCTTGTGTGTGCGTCATACGGAGAGTGAGCCACGCATCTGATTCGGCATCACTGATGCACGCTCTAATATCATTTAGTGTAGTTTTGTGTAGTGAAGTTATTTGTGTAGTGTTAGTTATTTGTTTCTAAAAAAATGGGTCAACAGCACGATTGGAAACATTTGTCTTCTGTCAACGTAGAATTTTCTTTAAGAAAGGCTAGATGAAAAGGTTAGTATTTTCATTTATATAAAAGGAAGGTAATTATTTACTATAGGGGAGACAGCTCCAATGACCCTGATCTTAGTTTTAGCCGTCGCTCGTTATTTCTTAAAAAGTTATTAACAAAGAAAGTTTGACAAATAGGATATTATTATTCGTTCGTAGGAGTACTTATATAATATCTTATATTGCATATTGTATAATTTTATTTAATTTATTTCGTTTATTCATTTACATTTTCACTTTGAGGATACTTAATAGCCATTACTTCGAAAAAAACATTTAATCGTTTTTCAAAATCAAATCTCTTTTTAAATATAAACTCTGCCAAATAATGATTAAAATGTTCCTCTTTACGACTATACTCTCAGTGAATAACAATACGAAAGGATACAGTTTATACACCCACACCCATATCCACCCTCCCCCCACACACACACGCACGCACGCACGCACGCTTACGCACACGCCTTCGGCCCCCCTCCCGACCCTTCCCCGTCCAACTCGCTTCGAATATACGTTGCAAGACAAAGCAAAGTTCACATGGTTAGGTTAGGTTATGTTAGTTTATGTTTATTATTTATTAAACCCATGTTTGCAACTTTCCACACGAAGCGAGGTGGAACAGGGTGGGTGCGAGAGGGGGGCCAAAGGCCCTTCCTTGCACCCCCCCGTGTGTGTGTGTGTGTGTATGTTATGAAAATATTCCTTGGTCCATATTTATATTATTCCATGCAAAATTTAAAGCACGCATTACTTAGGAGTGTACCTTCTACAAGATATATCAAGATCGTTATTAGCGAGGTGTCCCTTAAAGTAAATTTTTTTTACATGTATGTATCACTCCGCTCACGCGATTGATTTAATACACCTAAATAAATAAACCCACTTTATTAAATATATATGAGGTGTGAAAATTATGTTCTATTTATGAAACTTTCTTTGTTAATAACTTTTTAAGAAATAACGAGCGACGGCTAAAACCTTTTGAACATTACTCAGGACAGTGATCTTGACAATATATGTCAAGCTCAAGGTCATTGGAGCTGCCTCTCCTATAGTAAATAATT
Organism: Anoplolepis gracilipes; assembly: GCF_047496725.1. Classification (NCBI taxonomy): domain Eukaryota; kingdom Metazoa; phylum Arthropoda; class Insecta; order Hymenoptera; family Formicidae; genus Anoplolepis; species Anoplolepis gracilipes. Next base: position 2,404,065 of record NC_132975.1, read on the forward strand.
ACCAATAGCAATTGTTTTAATGTTGTTATGTCATATGTTATTTATTATATTGTTATCCAATAATGTTGTCATATCGTTTTCGAATGAAAGATTTCATTACTCAGAGAGTGATCTTATTTTCCAATGAATTTATATTTTTGATCGAAAATGAATTTTGACTCATAAGTTATATATAAATAATATATAAATATAAAATATAATAATATATAATATTATTTAAATAATATAATATATCTAGAGAGAGTTATAATGTCCCATTTGACACACTTTCACTTTTATAAAGCACATGATTTTTTATTCTCTAATAATCAAATTATCAAAATAATAAAATAATGTTCTTGAAATTGTTCATTGATCAAATCCAAATATTTCTATTAACACAAGACGGATTTTTGACGTCATTAATTACACTTTTTGAGTGATGATTTGTATCATTTGAAAACGATAATATTTGGTAATTTGACTTCCATAAAGTTCATTAAAACATTAGTATTATGAAAATTGTTCTAGATTTTTTTTCAAATTATATCTTTAATTCCCCTGCGGTTTAACCCGAGTCTGACTCGGGGTAAGCGGACTGTGCCCAAACGATTAACGCCGAGTCAGACTCGGGGTAACATTTTCTTTCATAACTTAAGAACCAGACATCGTAGGAACATGAACCAAGGTGCAAATTAAAGCTAAAGAATTGTACTTTTCAGTAATTAGTTATATTAATGGTAAAAATTACTATTTGCAAAGTTGTGCTTATCTAAAAATTGTAAAAAATATGAATTTTTGAAAGGTACAAAAAAATGTAAAAAAGCAGTTATTAGTTACATATATTAAGGATCGACAGGACCGACAAGCAAACTCCGAATTGATATTGGAGACCTCGCGCGGTGGCAATGCGAAACTCTGGTTTCAAGATTGCCAACGCTTAAAAATGAAACCTGAGTTTCATGTATAGGTGCGTGTACGTATACGTACAAACACCACTGTATTGCTCGCGCGACACATATAAGATAGAAAAGGATCGCGCAATCGCGCTGTTCTTGTTCCTCCTCAAGCATATCGAATTATCGAGATGCCTGAAAATCCTTTCTGGCCTTTCATAATAGAAAGCAGTAATGCAACAAGATTAACGGGCGCCCAGTTTTTGTAAATTTTATATTTACATATGTAAATACCTGTATATATCTGTCCAAATTGTAAGTTAAAATTACATGTACGATAAAATATTGTATGATGATAAATAGTAAGAGTAGGATAATAAGTAACAAAATGAATTAATATACAATACGTAAAACACGGGCCCCTATTAGACTTGGCAATTTACTGCTTTTTCGTTATCAATATACTTTATGTATTATCTGCACGATAGAAAGACAAGAATAATACCTATATTTCACATTTACTTTTGATTATAATGATATTGTGTGCCAATATTTACTCCACTAATAGCGTTAAAATATTTATGAATAAAATATATATATAAATATATTATTGAGTACAATACATTACCTTTTTTTTTTAAGAGGAAAATGCTTTATGCATACTCCACCGGCCGTTCCGGAAGGGTTATGTGGGACTCGCACCCACTAAAAACCCCTTTCAGCGCTTATCTAACAAAATTTTTCGCGCTACTTCCCAAGCGATTCAGGATGTCATTGACCAATATAAATAAAAATTATAATTTTAAAAAATAAACTATTTTTAATTTAATTATAAAATATATTTATATAAAAATATTTTATATAACAATTTCATTTATTATCACTCAATGACACTCTTTCTTTTTCTGAGCCGCTTTCTGCGCTTCGATGACATACTGCGGTTCCTGAATTGACATATTTCTTTCCGCTCTACTATCAATTATTTCAGGAACCAGGCAGTCCTCGTAAAATCGTTTAAGCAGTGGTAACATTTTTGATTACCAAAATCTGTCATCACGCTCGACAAACGTATACTTCAATCCAAAGGGTGTCCACATAGCAAAAATACAATATTTTCTTTGCGTTATGTGGAGCTGCCCTTGTACTTGGAAGTAGTACGTATGTCTTTGATTCATACGAGTGTCATCCATTTTATCAAATATTCGATGAACATCTGCAATCTTATTGAGCATTGCATCGGTGGGGGACACTTGTCGTGCTGCATAAGGACATTTAATCTCAACGATAGTATCGTCTCCGATAATGCCGTCAGGCGTTGCAGCAAGATATGGAATTTCTTCATCAATAAATAATCCACAATCATTTATTTCTATTCCCAACTCCACCTGCAATTGCTCTCGTGCCATTATTTCTTTCTCTTTACCCCATTCAACAGCCGCATTCGTCAGTCGAGGAGGATAAAGAATTGCTTTAACAAGATTTTGGCATGAAGTTGTTTCTCTCCTGCTGCAAACTTTTTCAAAGTTTGAAGCAGTGAGGAGATTTCGCCGTATGTTGTGCCACTCCGGGTTTTTATGCTGACCCCGTGTAGCACATTCCAATACAGCACGATTGCATTGTTGATCTTTTAATATTTGATAATGGTTAGATCTCGGCTGTTCGTACATATGATCTTCTATATCTGGTCGTTCCGCGTTTGGTCCGTAATCTTTATCGGCCGTAAAAGTTTTAGCAAAATATTTTGATGTACAAATAGAGAGACTAATTCTTTTGCCGCATGCGCGCGTTGCTGATAATTTTTATTTTTTAAAATATTTCTATTTTCTATTATTAGCGTACATGCAGGTGATTCTTTACCCATTGCGTGACAAGTAGAACTCAATGCTTGCCAAGTATTGAATTGTACTACGGATGCTTTCACGCGGGCATAAGAACCTCTTCTTGCAAAATGAATACATTTGCCGCCAATGAATTTACTAATAATTCCATTGCAACTTTCCACGGAATTACTAGTAAATTGATATAGCAAACTATCAGCATTCTCTATAACACGTTTCATCGCAAATTCAATTTTTAATAATAATCCAGCCTTTTGTAATTGGGGCACAAGATTTTCTTCACCTTCTTTTCGTTCTCCAGTACAAAAATATTTAAGGGAAGAACAACCTTTATGCTCACCAAATACATGGCTGGGTATATTTATTAAATCTTTAATTAATCCTGCGACCTTTTGGCCCCGGGATCCTTTGCAATTTCGACGAAACGTTACAGCTTTTACTACAGCATTCCGAATTTTCATCACGCTGTTCGTAACTACTTTTTTTAATTTAGAGATATTTCTACTACCACTACTAACCGCTTCGCGTATTTTATTACACATATTGCGGAGAAGATGATTCGTGCATTCAATCTTCTCCACAATAATATTCGGGTACGGTGGAAAATCTTTCAATTTTTTCAATACATTACTATCTCCATCACCAATATATTTACTATAAATTAACTCATGCATGTCTATACTATGTCGGAAGCCTTCAAGTATTATGTCACTTTCCATACTGATAGAACTCTGATTACTTCTCCAGTTTTTATAACATTTATGATCTTTAGGCTTTAAACAAAGTTTTGATGCTCTTGCGCAAATAATACAATATTTATTTTTGACACCGACAAATAAAACTTTTTTGGAATAGTACCCTGTAATAATAGCTGCTCCGGATGGAGAATCATAACTACCACTGTGACAGGATCTCTTCATTCATGAGCCGTCTGTTATTATAGGTATATGTGGAATATCATCTATGACATCTCCTCTTTCAATTGCTAATTGTCTCTCCTCTTCACCAGCCAAGCGCATTTCTTCTTCTGCGGCGGCGGCGAAGGTTTCCGACATTTCATTATGATATTTAACATACGTTTTACTACTCATGCATGGAACATCCACAGCAGCAAGAAGTTCTTCAAGCTGCTTATGACCAGTCCCTGTCAATATAGTACCGCATACGGCACCTCTATTGACATCCAATATTCTATCATCTGTCGGTTCACTCCAGAAGTTATCTCTAAAGTGACATTCGACAAAAAATTGGGTTTTCAGACCGTGATGCATCGTTTTAGTTATTATAAGATCAGTAAAACGACATTCGCCGATCCAATGAGTGGACAGTCTCTGCAATTCAGCAAAAACATGCCCGAAATCGACGATACGTCGTCCATTAATCTCTGCAGGACACAAACGACCCGCGTCGATGTTCTCATCAACATGCAAAGTAATATTTTCGATATCTTCGATATCATCCATATTATTTTGCAAAGCAATATTTTCGATATCTTCGATATCATCCATATTATTTTGCAAAGCAATATTTTTGATATCTTCGATTATTCATTATATTGCTTTGCATTGTATTTTCTGATTCCATCATTGTGCATGCATCTACAGAATTTTCAAAAAATGTATTTAATAACTGTGTCGGATCATTATCTATCGCATTTCTATTATCCGTATATGCATGCGTTTTGTTCGACAAATTTACATTTTCACAAAATTCGCGAACGTCTGACACAGATCCGACAGAATCATTATCAAAAATATCAATGATTTTTTCTGATTGAATTTCCTGTGTCGCGCATACATCGACAGATAACTGAGAAAATGTGTCTGCAACAGATAATGATTGTGTTGTCAACACATCATTATGTGTCACATTTTTCCCATCTGTATCCTCGCATACATGCAATTGATGTGACGTACCTGGAATTTCGTCAACTCCTGATCTTTCAATGTTTTCTTCATCAAAGAAAGACTTATTTATTATTATATTAGTCATACGTCGGATACAATGCATTTTTTTTGACAAAGAAATGCGTCTCTCCGATATGACTTTTTTCTTATTAGTATATTTAGGCATAGCTTCAATGTAAAAACTGATAATACCGTGGTGCAAACTACACTCAACAATACTCGATACAATAGTGTTGTCATACGATGCTATGATTGTTTCATTATAGAAACGCATCAATCGTGACAAAACATTTTTAGTGGTTGCGGAATACATATTTCTAAACGATGTGTTGCACTCGAATTGTACTCATCGATATTACCTTAGTGTTTACATGATGGCGAATCGCGAGTATGGTAAGTAATTATTCTCTTTATTTATATGTATGTATATGTATATATATGCATTAATATACAAATATGTATGATTATAATTGTTAAAATATTGCAATGAAGCATATTAACATATGTATAAATGATGCATGAAATACTTTTATATATGAAATTTTTCTACTTTATAACCTCTATTTTTTGTCAACTATTATATACATATGCGTACATTAATATATGCATATATATAATACACATCATGTATAATTATATATATATATATAATTAAATATTTTTTTATTTGCAGAGCATGTACTTCAAGTGCCACCGCCCGGCCATGTACCGCCCGGCTACGTGCCGGCCGACGTGCCCCCCGGCTATGTGCCGTTCAACGTGCCGGGTCACGTGCCATAGCCCCTATTTGGGGGCCAAATACCGGCCATGATAATGGGCAATGTGCCACAGCCTCCCTGCATTTTTATGATGCAGGCCCAACACCAAGCATTGCTAATTGTATGTGTCAATACATTTAACGTAGTCAACATTAATTTATATATGTGCGCATATCCAATTAACTCTCTTTTTGTTTATGACAATTATATATATATAAATTTTTATTGCATTTAAATATTAATGAGTGCAACATTTATAAATTATACAGAATATTTTTTTTCAATGATAATTAAAAGCTAGAGAGAGATAAAAAATGTATTTTTTTATAATATGTAAATTTTTATAATTAAAAAAAATGAAAATTAATTTTCTTTTCTTATTTTTTCAGAGGGAACGGCGGCGGCATTATCAACAACGTCGTCGTGAGTGGCGGTAGCAACAACAACCGCAGCCGCTACAGCAACAACCGCAGCCGCCACAGCAACAACGGCAATGGCCGCCACAGCAACAACCGCACGGTCACCACCACCACCAACAACCTCGCAACTGCCGCCACTACCGCCAACACCTCCCAATTTCCCTCCTTATCAGAGAGGAAGGCGGGGACACAAAATAACTAGTATTTCGCGAAGAGAAAGGGGAAGGGGGGCCAAAACACAAATAATAAATTTAAATATTTATTAAATTTATATAAATAACTGTAAAAAACAAAATGTAAAAAGAAATATATATAAATATATATAAATAAATACATATATACATATATAAAAATCTTTTGTAGCGACCTGCGAACGATCCTACTCATTACAAATATCACGATTTTATTATGACTTTTTATATATTTTAGCCGTAATATTGTTCTTGCGAAATCATAGGTCGCATCGTACAGATGATATATATAATAAAATAATAAAATATTGATAGCGAAAAAGCAATAAAATGCCAAGTCTAACAGGCGCCCGTGTTCTACATACTATATGTTAGTTTACTTTGTTAGCAATTATTCTATTGTTATTATTCATCATCATCGAACAATATTTTATCGTATATATAATTTTAACTACACTTGGACATATATATACATATATGTACATATGCAAATATAAATTTCACAAAAAGTGGGCGCCCATTAGCCTTGTTACATTACTGCTTTCTGCCACGAGAGACCAGAAAGCATTTTCAGACCGTATTTTGACCGATATGTTAGAAGAAGAAGGACAGCGCGATCCTTTTCTCACGCGATGCTGCCAACATAATTTCTGTTAGCTGTACCTTAGGTGCAGATAGCGATATCCGCTTCTACAATATTTAGCTCATAAAGAAGTTATATTTCTTCGTGAAATTTTTTTTATATATTCTTTATATAATAACGCAGGTCGCGACAGAGCCAGATTTTGCATTTTTGATTCTAAAAAATTTATAATAAATTGATTTCGAATTCAAGGCGCAGCTACACCTTACCGCGGTAACTCGCGATCAGCAGTACATTTTTGGAAATTTTATTTCAATCTTTTTCTCAAAAAATCGCTCTTAGCGACCTGCGAAATATCCTACTGATTACGAATATCACAATTTTATTAAGATTCTCTTTGTATTTTGATTGTAATACTGTTTTTGCGAAACAGTAGTTCGCAGTCGGCCGATAGGAGTCTTCACAGTGCCTCTTGTCGATTCTTAACTAAGAATAATATTTTGGAAGTTTTTGAGCATCTAATTTTAAATTTGTGGCAAAATTCAAATGGCATAGCGATAAATAAGATAATATAACAAGTAATTAAAAATTAAACTAAATTATAATTATTATAGTTTATAGTGAAAACATATTTCTATCAAAACATTCTCAAAAATTTATAGAAACCTACAGAAACTGAGTTTCACGCAAATAGACACGTATTTTAAGATTTATTACTTTTAAATCCGCCATTTTGAATTTTTGTAATTTTGATCACAAATTTGAAATTAGCACCATCAAAACCTATTATATAACCTGAAAGTAAATATTTTTCTTCGCAGGAAAAATTCAACCATTTTAATACGATTTCTGTCATTAAATAGAGCCGCAAGAGGGTTAAAACAATTCCTAAATAAAAAGTATTAATAGTATATAAAGTCTATTATTAAAATGCGGTTTGTATGTGCACATTAGTTAAAAAATAATCCCAGAGGCGATTTATTCGTGAGCTGGTTGTAATATATTATATACCAGATGCGGTTTGCATGTGCGTACTGGTTAGAAAGAATCCCAGAGGTGATTTATTCGTGAGCTGGTTGTAATATTTCATACCAGATGTGGTTTGCATGTGACATTTTGCGCTGCAATTGTAAAGAACATTTTGTTTCCTCCCTCTATCGATACCGCGGCTATGAAATATAGTTGCGAGAGGGAAAAATTGCAAAAAAAGGAATTAACCAAAATGCTGAAAAAGGAGATTAAAACTTGCGGATTATTCTTTGACGTTAAAAATCAATGCTTGAGTGCTTCTCCTGACAAGCTCAGAGATAAAAATGGCTTAGTAGAAATAAAATGTCCTTTATCAGCTGAACATTTAACAGTGGAAGAGAGTATAAAGACGCTGTCTCAATTAAAAGGCGTTTCTGATAAGAAAAATCCAGATAAGATGAATCCAAAACATCGATTTTTCTATCAAATTCAAGGTCAGTTAAATATACACAGCGAGATTATTGTATTTTCACTGTGTGGACGCCAAGAAGCTTAATAAAAGTACGTGTTAATAGGGACAATGTATTTTTGAATGCTCAAATGGTGCCTTTTCTAAGACGTTTCTATCATGACTGTATGCTTTCAGAAATCTTGGATAGCCGTTATAACGGACATATGCCTATTAGAAACCTACAATATATAATAGATGCTCAAGAAGAAGTGTTGAAAAGAAAAGTTATCCGCAAACCAACTGCGCACAAAATAATGTAGATAACATAGATATCAAACAAGAAAATAAACGATTAAAACTGAACGTTGTGCAAACATATATGGTGAACATTGCTGCTGTTTCGGATACAAAGCAAGATAGTGATTGCATCTTACAAGGAAAGGGTTGGAAGTGTTCCTCCCGATTTTAATGAGCTTTGACTTGTAGTCTAGGTCAAAATAGGAGACACGTATTTTTTATAAGTGCCCATACGCCCGTTAAGGGGATGAAACACCCTCTTGAGAAAGATCGATTTTTACATTTCTGAGCGAATACTGTAGAAACAATAAAATATAAAAAAAAATGTTTCAAATAAAAGTTTTATAGTTTTTCATGTACTTTAAAACCGTGCAATCAGATTTTTTAAAAATGTTATATTTTTCGAAATTCCTCCCCCTCCCTTTCAATTTAAAAAAAATTTTAAAATTTGTCTTATAGCAAAACTTATAGCTCATTTAAAAACAAATTCAACCATATATGATAAAGTTGTATTCTAAAGTTGCATTTTTCAGAAATAAGCTAAAAATATCTATATATCACTATACGTGCGCTTTATCCGTTTCATGATACTCGCTATTCACAGCGACGGTTTTTTGTTTGCAAACTCACAGAGGCAACTATAAATTATCAATAAATAATTTATGAGAATATACATTTATAAATTATAGCAATTATATTTATATAATTTACAATTATATAATATACAGGGTGTCCCAGAACAACCTTCCATCCGTAAAATGACGTATTCCTGACACAATTTTAAGAAAATTTTTCCTTTACCAAAATTTGATTTGAAGCGTAGTTTTTGAGTTATAAGCAAAAATAGTTAGCAAATCACACGTCGAGTACAGAAGGCAGGCAGGAGCGGCGCGGCGCACCACGAGCGCGGGCGCAGCTGACCGTCCAACGAGTGATTACCGCCGCATGAGTCGCTAACTATTTTATCTTATAACATAAAATTGTGCTTTAAATAAAATGTTGGTAAAGAAGAAAATATCTTATAATTACGTCGGAATAAGGAATAAGTGTTCCTTAAAATAACGTCGGACACTGCGATTAGCTGATTGCTACACGCGATGTGTCTCTCAGCTGAGCCGGAAAATCACTATATCGATCGGTCTGAAGTCGTCGACGACAATGTCGATGATAATCGAAGGAGCGTTGCCGTCGCGGAGGCGGTTATTTCTCTTTCTCTTTCTTTCACTCACTCTGTCCCTTTCTTTTACGCACTCAGACATACACACATTGCGTGTAGCAATTAGCTGATCGCAGCGTCCGACGGCCGGCGATCCGGAACAACTTTTTATTATTAAAGTAACATTATTTTAAGGAACACTTATTCTTGACGTAATTATAAGACATTTTTTTCTTTACCAAAATTTTATTTAAAACATAATTTTATGTTATAAGATAAAATAGTTAGTGACTCATGCGGCGGTAATCACCCGTCGGGCGGTCAGCTGCGCCCGCGCTCGCGGTGCGCCGCGCCGCTCCTGCCTGCCTTCTGTACTCGACGTATGATTTGCTAACTATTTTTGCTTATAACTCAAAAACTACGCTTCAAATTAAATTTTGGTAAAGGAAATATTGTCTTAAAATTATGTCAGGAATACGTCATTTTACGGACGGAAGGTTGTTCTGGGACACCCATGTGTATTTATAAATAATTAATATATATGTTATGTAACAATAATTATATAATTTGCATTAGAAAAATAATGTTTTTATACATTAAAAGTAGAACTAGTCCAACAAGGAAAATCTTTGACGCGATGCGGAGGTTAATAGATTAAATGATTCAGTTCTATGAATAAACAGATGCGTTTACACAACTGTGAGATAAGTTGGTGCAATATAGTGTAGTAGGAGTCTTTGTCCGTCTCGTCAGGATGTGTTTGGTACGGATATATAGATTTATTAGTTCTCAACGTTTTAATGAATATGTGTATTTGCGAAACGAGTGCGATGATTTAATAATGGTGATGTTCTTCTCAATCTTCTTCTAACTCCAAAGTATTGCGAGAGAGCCCTGAATTCTGTGTATCGCCTCCTTATATACGATACAATCCTAGTCTTTTTTCCCCCCTTCAAAAATCGGGCCAATTACCTATCTATTTTAGATGTCAGTGCGTTGGTGGGGGTTGACACCTCCGCATTTCGACTTGCACGCTTGAGACAATCGGTTCGAACAAGAGCATGCGACCGCTAGGATCGAGATGTAAACATAAGGAGATATAGACAACAGTCGCACGACTACAATAGTTTTATTAACAACCGCGTGCAGCAAAACATGTATGCATTATTGTGTCGAAAATGTAAATAAAAAAAAATATGTAAATAGCAAGATAACATTCTTGCTCATATACATACATTACATACATGAAAAAGAAATAGAGTATTTTATTAATCAGATATTCTGTTTTATAATATTTAATTTCTTAAAGTATAAAGAAAAATGTAATACGCATTGTCTTAATAAATCATATGGAAATATTACATAAATATACATAAAATAGTGTACATAATTATTGCGTACAAGAATAACAAATATTCATGGTTCATATCGGTTACAAAGATGATGATCGTGAAAGAAATGATTTATACAAAGGGACTTTCTACACCATGCGCAGCCAATTACAGCAACTTCACCACAAATATCGCATGTTGGTTTTAAATTATTTTTGAAACAAAAATCTACTGGTGTATCAAATTCTTCTGGTCTCTTTTCTAAATAACCACTTTTATACCATGCATATTTGAATAAATTTTTAAACCTCAGTGAAGAAAATTAATTATGTGTTAATGATTGTAATTTTAAAATATTGTTTCTTGAATGAAGCTTGACCTCAAGATCTAAAAGCATGACGGTATCCGAAAAATGTTTAAGAAAATTTTTCCATAAACGAAAACCAAATTGTTCAAGCGCGCAGCGCAGCTTGAATGTTGCCATATTAAGGGGCTGTTTGGCGGCGCCACTAAGCTGTAGAGGGGCATTGAGAGGGCCCTACTGATCGCATAAAAGAGGGAGAAACGAAAGGCTTGCAGCCATTGTTCTTAGTCGAGTCGTTGAGTTCGTACGTTCGTCATAGTATAGTCGTTGTTGCGCAGTTTTCAGTCTCGTTATATCTTGTTGTCCGGTCTCTTTGTGCACAATCTTAATAGCATACAGGTGCTTTGCAGCACATAGATGCTTAACAGTATACTCAGATGCTTAACAGCATACACAAGGTTCACTGCAAAGAAAGGTATGGTAAACGGTAACAGGCGTTACCATAATAAAGAGAACGTGACGCACGATTAGTAAGCAAACAAAGGGAAGCTGACTGCTTACTAATTATTGACATGAGAAAGCTTACACTGCCGGCAAAGACTGTATTCTAAACATTGAGATGAGAACACTTTTGGTAAATCTTGGACGCAATTAAAACTATATGCGTATTCGTTTAGCTGCGCAGCAAGAATTTGGTAACGTATTTTGTAACTTGATATCCTTTACCACGATTTCATTGTATGTTGTTTTGATTTGAGAGCATAACCTTTCTTGTGTTTTTTCATGATATTGTCTCATATATATTTTTGTGATTATTTGAAAAGATTATTATTATTATTATCTTGTGTATGATACTTTTTCTTGTATATTTTATGTTTTGCTTATTATGTTATAATACTTTTCCTGTGTATCATATGTGTCGCTTATTATATTAAGATGTAAAATGAAACTGAGCCTCCGTCAGATTAATTATATTTAACTTTAAGTACTAATTTATTCTAAGACTAATATCAATATTATAATATAGTTTCCTTAAAATATATTGATATTTATATTAAAATTATAAGAATAGTATAAATAAAAGAAAAGGAATTTTAGTTTGTATCATAAAGAAATTAGATTAACTATTATTTTAATTACACACTGAAAGAAGTTAAATAAGAGTTACAATAAATCCGATTTGCGTTCACCTTTAAATAGACAGTCCTCTTAATACATGATCATTTATTTTTCATTTTGATATCTTTACAAATTTGTTCTAACAAAATACATCTAAAGGTTGTATTTTTCTCGTTGTTCCAGCTAGTATAGTTAACAAATTGATATTTTCTATAAAATCTGGTTGTTTCTTTGAATTATATCAGGATAATGACCAGTCCAAGAATCTAATAATAAAGTTGATTTTGGTCCAACATTTGGAAAAAACACTTTTTTTATCTCAAAATGATACGATCTTAATTTTCCAGATTTTGTTACCATGACAAAGATATTATCTTCTTTAAACATTGTTTCTTTTACCGTTGGACCAAATGTTCCAGTAGGTTCTTTTAAAACAATAAAAAGAGGCGATAATAATTTATCAGCTGAAACAATAGGTTATATAGTATAACTATGTGTAGTTGCTGATATGGATTGTACTATGCGTTCTATTTTTTTAGTGCCAATAAGTGACAGTGAACGACCGAAATGAAATTCTATTTGAAATCCACTTTGGTCCGAATTATACAGGGTGTCCGGTAATAATCGCCTCACCGTTCATATACAGGTAGAGCAGGTCAAACTGAGTAGAAAAGTCGTCTACCATTTTTCGATTTTCGAAATGATTATCGAAAAATTAATTAACAAAGATTGACAAATCTGGGCGAGTACAAGCGCGCGGCGAGAAGGCCCATCCTACTGCTACGCGATTACTAGGCGCTCATTGAATGATAGGAGGAGCAGTCTACGACTGGAAATAGATGCGTACGAGTAGCGCGCCTAGTAACCGCGTAGCGGTGGGACGGCCTTCTTGCCGCGCGCGCTTTACTCGCGCGGATTCACCGATATTTTTAAATTAATTTCTCGTTAATTATTTCGAAAATCGAAAAATGGTAGAGGACTTTTTTACTCAGTTTGACCTACTCTATCTGTATATGAGCGATGAGGCGATTATTACCGGACACCCTGTATACATTTTCAATTCCATATTGTATAATAAAATATTTCACATTTTCGATAAATGACTTGATTTGTGCTTCTAAATTTTTATTTGACGTTAAATGTTTTCTTGTTATAAATTTTGTAATTTTTCTAGATACGATATTATGTGCAAGCTTAAAATTTTTTATCCTTGATAATGATGTTGTAAACCCAGGTACATTTACTTCCTTCTGCGCTCGAAGAGCCCATCGAGCAATATCAATGTCATGAATAATTATTCCATTTTCAACGGCTTTATTGAATATATTTAACGTATATGTTGAAATTTTTTTCAGTTTATCAAATCTGCTGCCACCTTGATTTACCTGTTCTTCCTATTTTCTTGACGAAGTGACATGACTTTTCGAAATCTATATTTTACAATTCACTTTCTTGACTTTTTTGTCCCACTTCTCCAAAATTCTACAGCATTGTTTTATATTGTATTGGTATACAATCCGCAATACATGTAATTTTCTTTACAATATATGTGTCATCTTTTCTTTCTTCATCAATTACTCGTTCTACTTCGGGTATATCAAATGCGTTTTCAAAATCTAATGATACTTCTTCATCAATTTTATACGCTTCTTCATGCATTAATTTAAGCATATTTTCAATCTTATTTTTTGTTTCTATTTCTTCTCTAGTAACAGGACTTTTTGGGAAATCCATAGTAATAAAAACTGCGTACAGCAGCATTATTACGTTTCTTGGATTAAACATTATTCTCTAAAAAAATTAAAATTATATATATTTATTTTATAAATATTAGCAACAAAAATATTTTATTATTTAATGCGTATTAACACTTTGTTATAAGTGTTTTCCGAGTTTCATGAAAAATAGTACACTGTTTTATCACATAATTTATACTAATTTAAATAATTTAATAAAATATTAATTATAACTTAAATAAAACAAAATAGATAAACTTAAATTTTGAATAAAGTTTAAATATGTAAGAGCAAAAAACAATAAAAATTTTAAAAAATAAAAAAAATACATACATAATGTGCATACACGCAAGACAGAACTGCTGCTGAATTCAACTAAACTACTGCTTGCTTTGATGGATGCTTTTGTAGTGTGGCGATAGTATCACCACACATGCGCAACCGGCATTACACGGCCTACGTGCGCACGCGACGCAACTTCAAAGCGCGCCGCTACGTGGCGCAAGCACGGAGCCGGTCCTCGAGAATTCCGCGAACGGGCATATATAAGCCGCGCGCCGAGCCAGGGAAGGTAGAGCGCCGCGAGCAGTGAATGTAAGCACATCTCAGAGGAAGCTCTAATTCGTACGAGAAAACCTGAGACCTGACGTCTCGGAAGTGCCGGATTCCACGTCCGCTTCTCACGCCCCGATCACCCGGGCCTACGAGAAAACCGCAGGAAGCGTAGGACGTTTAGATAACGCAGCCACCAAGGAGAGTAAAATTCGCCCTCCTACCGTGGAAACTTACCAAGATCGAGCTGCTACGAGTTCCACGGACCAGACCACCGAGGGGCCTGCTGACGCCTTGGGATATTTGAGTGAGGAGGTACACCTCTCCATTCTATCGTGGAGAGTACCCGACGCTGCTGTCTTCACTTCCACCTTCACCGGGAAGACAACCTCGCGTGGACAAGGCCACGCAAACCCTACGCAGCCGTAGCACTCAGATCTCGACAGTAATGGTACGCGGCTCCCGGCTCCATATGAGGCACACACAAGCGCGAGCCTTGTAGGTGTGAGCTCGGCGCCTCGGCTAACTTTGGAGAGTAGAGAAGAAGAGATATATGTTTTTTGTTATCCTCTTCTCACTTTCTACCGAGTTCGCGAGGCAACGCGGCATCACACGACGTAGCTCACGGCTCGCTCTAAATCTTATGTCTGTTGTGCCACTATCTGAGCGACACAGGTTCAGGATTTGCCGGAAGGAACGGGCCAGAGGAGTTCCAAGACGTGAAGTGGAATGACTCAGTCGGATTTAGCAAATAAGCGTTCTTTAATTCTACAAGGTGGGGTTACACGACTCTCTTCGCTTTCTTGCTTGGTTGTCGGATATTCGCTTTATCACTGTTGATTTTTGGTTGTTCGGTATGGCACTTGATACTACTAACTTAATTTCGCAACTGCCCGCGTGTCTAAGCGCGGGCGGGTCTTTATCGTGCTGTGTACTTGCGCAAAATTCGTACGGGTCGTTTAACCTACATCGGGTGCAAGCGTAGCGAGTCCAAAGGTCGGAATTCTTTGCTTGCACCCTGTCGCAATTGTCGCAGTGTTCCGGTTTTCACAATCGTTCCGCGCGAGGATCGCTGTGTCATTAGTTCGCGCGGTCAATGCTCTGCATTCGCGGTATGTGGAGCTTCTCGCCTTATTTCACAATATTTCGGTTATAGCTTGGGCTATAACATCCCTTCCCCCTAGGGAAAAGAAAAGCTTACGGGTTTTTTTATACCCATAAATACATAGTTTATCTATACCCGTTTTACTCTATACATCTATTTAGTTGTATTTTTTACAGTTTGGTTGTCGCGTTAACCTATATAAAATATAAAATATAATTATCTTACAATTAGAATCGTGTACTTATGCTACGTTTTAATATTGGCTTTGGTGAGCCATATACGCGTGGTGTGTACACGCACCGGCATAAATGGTGTCCGTCGGTAAATGTGTGTATGTACGTACGTGTATGACAACCGAGAGTGTCACATATACATGCAGCGCGTACGTACGTGTCACTTGAAGCGTGGCGGAGTTCATGCAGCGGAGGAGAAAAAAGTGGGAGGCAATCCGATGTTGCATCCTTAGCGCAAGCCGCACGATCGAGAGAGAAAGCATGACAAGACGTGATGCCGATTAGTGGTGTCCTGTAGCACTGCCTCACTCACTCTATGCTTGAATGCAGGAGGAATGAGCGAGAGAGCTATAGGACACCGCGTTGTCTCTATATGCGTCTCGTTCACTCTCGCGCTTATGTCATGCTTTCTTTCTTATTCCTTCTAGAAACGTGGCTGAACTCTGCGCATCGAATGCCGGCATTCGTAAAATTATAATTATATTATATTAATATTAGAAGTTCGGTTTCATATATAGCAAAAAACATATGATTATTCTAATTAAATATTAATTTATTTATGATTGCGTATTTTTTTTTCTATTTATGTAAAAAAATTTGCTAAAAAATATATATATACATGTATCATTATGAGTAATTTTGAGATTCACTAGAACAGTAATTGTAAACTTGCATCCGTTTGTAATTAAATTTATAATTACATATAAATAAATGTGTAGAAATGATAATTCGTGATATAAAATATTGTTACGTCCAGGCCCGTAGAAAGGATGGGTCAGAGGAAGGGCGTAACAGGAACTGTTCTGATGTCAAAAGTCTTATCGACGAGTGACTCGGTCGAGCGAGCTGCAGGTTAGCAAACAGGTAAACGACGGGTGTCGTTATTACTCTGTTATGCGAACGCTCTCGAGGTCCCTTTTTGGTAAGAGAATCGAATCTCTTTTACGCGGGACGGGACCTTGTGTGATCTTTCGCGTGGAGGGAGTGAGGGAGTTAAATAAGTTTACCGATCATTTAATTTTTAAATTAACATTTATTCAATTGATCCCTACCATTATACATATAACTTTATTGATATTATCAAATCCGCCTTAAAATTATTTGTATGAGTGTGTGTGTGTGTGTTTGTGTGTGTGGATCGCGGGTGTTACAAAAGTACGGAGGTCATCAACCAGAAAAGAAGGGGAACGAGTGCGAGTCTAAAGATTTTATTCTGGTTGGTATTTGTACAATAGTTTATAATAAGAAAAAAAATAATAATAAAGATTTACGAACAGTGTTATGTATGTTACGGCGCGATTTTGCACACGGTCGTGTCGTCCGATCTATGGTCTCGGTTGGCTCGCGAGAATCGGGGGGTCGGCGCGATTTTAGGCATTTTAAATAAAGAATAAGGTTGAATAAAGGGGAAAGGAGACGATGAGAGGAAAAAAAAACAAAAGAGAAGGAAATTAAACTTACTACTTAGGCAGATTGGTTGCGTCCTAGCTGCTGGTGTAGTTGTGGTCTTACTCGGCGGGTCGTCTTGTTGAGCATTGACTCTAATAGTTTTGAGACGTAAACGGAACTCCCGTAGTGTAGATGAATTGCTTGAGTCAGCGAGCGACCGAAATGAATCTGATGTACTGTCAACTGATTTTAAATTTTGGAATAATGGTAATGCGCGAGTCTTCCCTTTTTATATTAAATCTTGAGGGCGTGTTAACAATTTGGGCGGGAGTATTTTTGAGATTTTGACGTGTAAAAGCTGTCGTTCGGTGAGATCCTTCTCCTCCTTATTTTTGATTATTGCTGATTGGTGGGCTCTGTACGGCCTTTTAGGAAATTTGGAGATTCTTCATTTGGTTATCTCCTGGGATTATGCGGCTGTTTTTATCCGTTATTTATTTAGGGGATCTCGCTTTCGGTTCTTTTCGGTCATTTCTTTGAACATCGATTTCAATGTTTAAAACATATTTTTCGTTCCGCGGCCCTCTTATGACTGGTCGGGCAATTATTGCTTTATCTTTATAGAAGGTAAAGACGTGGAGCCGACAGGACGTAACAATATTTTTCGTAATTGTATTATTACAAAACTCAAATTTTAAATTCCCGATAAAAAATTTCTTATGTATAGTTATACAGAATTGAATATTATTATACAGGATTCAACACAATTGTGTAAAAATATGTATAATTATTATAGATGACACCGTATAAAACGTTACGTATATTTATATATAAATGGATTGATAGCTACAATTAGAATTATGTATATGTAAGCTTATACATACTTATACACAATGCCTGCAACATTTTATGTATAATTATTAATAATTATATATAATTATATATAAAATGGACAAATTTCGTATATAAATTTGTATAATTAGATACGACTATTTTTATCTGATTATGTATAAAAATTTTTTACCGGGTTTATAACACAATATCGATATCTGATCGAATTCATGGTTTGTCACAAATGAACCAACGAGCATTTAACTGTAAATTTACAATACTTATATAAAAATGTAACTAATTCAGGGAAGATAATGTTATGCTGCGTAATATTACAAAAATTTAGATATCTTTATAAAATTTTTTTAAATATTAATGATTAAATTATACATATATTAATATTAAATATTAATTTAAAGTAAATTAAAAACTCTATTTATTTTCTCTCTTTTTTTATTTATTTTCATAAATACATATATATATATTTTTATATAATTATATATAAATTATATATAATTATATATAAAATATAAAATAAAAAAAAAATATATATATATATATATATATATATAGAGAGAGAGAGAGAGAGAGAGAGAGATAGAATTTATATATAAAAAATATTATATATATATAATTATATAGAATTATATATACTGTTACGTTCGTGTCAGCTGTGAGGAAATCGATATATCGATCGGTCAAAAGTTTGAAAGAAAAACGAGCGTCGCAAGAAGACGAGTCTGCTTTCGGACGTAACACTATATATATACAGAGTATACGAACGAGTGAGACGCGTATACTCTGTATATATATATATATATATATATATATATATATATATATATATATATACAGAGCATATACATATATATATATATATATATATACTCTATATATATATATATATATATATATATATATATATATATATATATATACAGAGTATACGAACGAGTGAGACGCCTATAGACGCTTCTCCTCGCGGTGTGAAAGTTTTATTGGCCCTGAAAAGGGCCGATCGTGGGACAAGCGCGGAAGCTGCATTTCATTTAATAGTCTGTCCAGTATCCGTCCCGGTCAATAACTTGATTGAGTCGATTTGGTATCGAATCAATCAAGTTTGCGAGAAAGTCTGGTCGATGCCGAAGCCCTTCCCAGATTTCTCTCGCATGGTTAACTAACGCTGCTACCGTCCTCTCCCGTCTTGGTTCCCATCGTTGAACCATTTGTGCCCAGACATTTTCGATCAAATTTAGATCTGGTGAACGTGCAGGCCAGTTGACCAATTGAATCTCCGGATGATCCCGAAACCATGCCCGTGTTTCATGTGAGGTATGGACTCCGGAGTTATCCTGCACTAACCGGATAACTGGTACATCCTCTGCGGGATAGATTGCGCGTACTGAAGGAAGAAGAACATTCTCCAGTATGCGAATATAGTCCGCAGAGTTCATCCGCGAGGGAATTTGCACCAATTCGCCGATTGCAGTTCCCGAAATCCAGCCCCACATTCCACACGAAATCCTTCCACTTTTGTGAAGAGGCACAACATGGTTCGGATGCAACCTTTGATCTCTTGGTCGCTATACATGAGGTGTGCGGTCGACAGATGATACAAAGACCTTTTCATCGGTCCAGATCACAGCCTCCCACTCCTCACACGGCTCGTCACCAGGTTCTCCAAAGCGAACGCGATGCGCTGCTCCCGATGAACAGGAGTCAGTGCAATTTTGTGGGCTGGACGGTAACAATGTAACCCAGCTTCGTTCAGACGTCGCCGGGCGGTCCGATCCGATACTTGGACGTTCGCCGCGTTGAGAGCCTCTTGGACAGCGCCGAAGGGTTGCTCAACTGCTGCGGCAACGATAGCCTCGTCTTCTTCCGCCCTGGTTTTACGAGGCCTACGATTATGCCGACGATGATCATGCAAAGCATGATCACCACCATCGGCAAATCGTTGTATCCATCGTCAAACAGTTTTATCAGAGCACGGAATCGCAGCAGCGATTTCCGCTACTGTTCTTCCGGCCTACCACTGTCCGACGATGCGACCTCGTATCTCAGGACACAAGTTTTGAGGCATCGTAACACTTATTGCGATTAATAATGCGTTCTCCGCTATGGCACCACGATAAATAATTTAATAAAACAAAAATAGGAAATAAAAAGTTGAAAAACGCGGTCTCCTAGTAATGCATCAATAAACTGTTATAGCCCCAGAAAAGGCTACAGATTTGATAAATATATATATATATACATATAATTATATAGATGCAGGAATGCATCGCGAGCGAAGCGATAATCGCGCGAGCCGCTGACGCAGCGAGCCACGCGCGCCCGAGACCGAGCGCGAACGCGAAACCGGAAAGCGCTCTCGGAGACGCACCGGAAAGGTGTCGCTGAATCGTTAAAAGTACAAGCGAGGAAATTCGACTTTGAACGTCCTCGTCTGCACTAAAACGCGAATTCAGCAACATAACCATATTTGGTCATGTTGCTAAGGGACCCCCTCCGAAAAACCATGCAGTTCGGAGGGAAGCTCAGCACCCGCCGCGATGAAGCCACGGGCAGTCGTTAATTAGAACCGAACGAGTATTAATCGCCACGCGCAGCTACCAGA
Source organism: Anoplolepis gracilipes (assembly GCF_047496725.1). NCBI lineage: Eukaryota > Metazoa > Arthropoda > Insecta > Hymenoptera > Formicidae > Anoplolepis > Anoplolepis gracilipes. The sequence goes on from NC_132975.1 coordinate 2,424,729, forward strand.
TTCAACAAAGTCATACTCGCATGACTGAGAGAGATACGCGCGCCTGAGATAAGCCGACGCATATCAGACTACCTGTACGACAGAATATGAGAGATACCGCTCTCTCCCTTTAACCGACAATACACACGAGTATAGATACGTACGCTGGGAGTAGTGATAAAATACCAAACCTTTTGATTTCTTTTAAACTGCTATTTATTATAAAAAAAAATGGAGGAGGTAAACAATTAAACCTAATATTAAGACAAAAGGTGGCCACAGCCCGTCGTATCCCCGGCCTTCCCTAACGGATCCCGAAAAATCCTGTGCCCCCCTCCTGGAGGCACAACAATCTGGTGGCAGCGGTGGGATTCAGGGAACACCCCCGGTGGATGTCAAGGAGTTGGCACCTCGAGCGTCGTGCAAGACCTGCAATAAAATAAAAAGTGCTCAAACATGCAGGCACGTCAGAAAGTTAGCAAACACTGACGGACATCAAGAAGCCAAGAAAAAACTACATGCAGAGCAGATCGAGCTATAAAATATTGCGAATTAAGTCCCGCGAGTGTAGCCGTAGAAGCGCTCCGAGACATACGCGATAGTGTCCGACGGAACCTCGAAACTCGATACTCGAGTGATAGTGACACAGAGCTACCGAGCAATGTTATAACAGAACGCGAATTTCCATTTACGAGTTTCGACGCGAGTCTTGTTGAAAATAATCCGACTGACCCCACTGACGATTTACACGACTCAACCAGACGAACGAGACCGTATCTTAGTCGAACTCCAAGCCAGGTATCACTTCGGCGAGAATTTTCATTGACATCTTACGAGAGCGAGATTTTTGATCCCGAAGAAATCTACGCACGAACGCGCGAGATGGCAGAAGCTCAAAATCCCCGCGCGTCTACGTCCGCAAACGTGTCTAATGACGCGGTAGACGACGAGATCGCACGATTGCGACGAACAATTAATCAACCGGTACAACCGCGAGAAGAATCGACAAACGACTCTACGTCCGCCATGTTAAGAGAAATGCGCTATGCAATACAATTCTTAACAGAGCAAGTAGCTCAACTACAGCAACGCGATCAAAATACAAGCCGTCGAGAAGAACTTTCCGAAAGCATATATTACGGACGGACCGATCGCGACGTTAGAAGCCGACGTAGTATGGCACCCAATTTCCTGACGTTAAAGGAAGCGAGGCAAATGATTCCGGAATTTGACGGAATGTCGCGACACAAGTTGCAAGATTTCGTGAATTCATGCACATACGCAATACAAAATACAAATCCGGCAGATGAAGAATCTCTTATGCAAGCGATATTATATACAAAGTTACGCGGAAGAGCGCGACAAGATTTTGAAACACGCGATATACGCACTTTCGATGAATTTCGGACGCAACTCGAAGCTTGTTATCAAACGAAACAAAGCACGACACACTTGCAAGTCGAATTTAATTCATTAAAACAAAAAACAAGCGAAACCGCCTACGCGTTCGGACAGCGTGTCGATCTAGTAGCTATGAAATTATATGACTCTATGACCGAAGGAAAGGAGCATACTCTAGAACAAAAACGCACGATTCAGCAAACTATCAGAGACCAAGCGTTAATTAATTATCAAATCGGACTACGCGACGACTTGAAAGTACTCATACGGTCACAACGCTTCTCGACATTGCAAGAGGCGATAAACGGCGCGAGCTCGGAAGAAAAACTTATCAAGCCGATGGGAGCGAGAACAAATAGTTATCAAAATAAAAATAAACTCGACTCGAATTACTCGCGACCGCCTAGAGATACTAATGCAACGTGTTTTAAATGCGGCAAGATAGGACATTATGGACGAGATTGTCGAACGAGCAGATACGCTCTGCCGAAACCCGAAAGACCACGCGTCAATGTGGTAGAAAAATTTTGCAAGCATTGTAAAAAGCGCGGACATAATCGCGACGAGTGTTGGTCTTTAAACGGCCGACCGCAAGGAAAACCACAGGCTCGAAAAAATCCGAACAACGCGAATAAATTGAGCGATATTCAAATTAATTCAAAAGGAACGCGTTATAAGACGCGAGGAAAGAGTTCCGACTCCGAGCGTAGTAACGACGAAGAAGAAAGAAGCGATAGCAAGGCAAAGCGCGCGCTGGAATATCAGGTGACCCACGTACGACAGACGCGAGATAAACAAGGACTCGACGTCGTAACGATGCCCATACGCGAAACGAAGACAGGGCGCATAAACATGCTATACGATTCCGGTGCGACCATATCACTAATAAAAGTAAAGCATTTAAAAGGCGAAACATTGATATACAATAAAAAATTAGCGTTAATAGGAATAACCGGACACAAAGTATATACAATAGGGAAGATGCATGCAACAATTAATCTAACCGGACAAGACATTAAACATGCAATTTACGTAGTAAAGGACGACTTCCCCATGGAATACGACGGGATACTAGGAATCGATTTCCTAAGGAAGCAAAAGGTATCCTGCGATTACAAAAATAAAGAGTTAAAAATCGGTACGGATGTACTCAAGATGCGACCATATAATAAAATTATCTTGAAACCACGCAGTGAAACCATTGTGCAAGCCGCGACTAATCGAAACGAAACGGGAATAGTACGCGCGAAAGAAACAGCCCCTGGAATATATATAGGAAGATGTCTAGTAGAACCGAAAAACTTTCTCTGCCCAATCAGCGTTATCAACACAACAGACGAGACTATTGAGATACGTACACCTGTTGTAACAATAGACGACATCGATAAAGATAACCCGCACGGTATCTACACAATAGCCGTGGGGACGGACGATAAAAATACCCCACGTAACGAGCGCATCTGACAATTGTTGCGAACACAGCATCTCAACTCTGAAGAACGACAGGCACTCTCAAGGATATGTGATGAATATAGCGACATATTTCACCTGAATGGAGAACCACTGTCGTGCACTGCGACGGTAGCGCACGAGATAAATACGCGCGTAGACGCCTCAACGGTAAATGTAAGACCGTATCGCCTTCCGGAGAAACATAAGACGGAAGTAAATAAACAAGTGCAACAAATGTTGGAAGACGGAATAATTCGTACCAGCGCGAGTCAATGGAACGCTCCGCTATTGGTAGTACCAAAAAAGACCGACGTATCAGGTAAACCGAAACTTCGAATAGTTATAGACTTTTGAAAGCTCAACGACTTGACGATCGGCGATTCCTTCCCTCTGCCTAATATTACGGATATACTGGACCAGCTGGGAAACGCAAAATACTTCACAACATTAGACCTAGCATCCGGATATCATCAAATACCAATGGCCGAAAAGGATAAGTCTAAAACTGCCTTTTCAACTCCGTATGGACATTACGAGTTCAACAGAATGCCCTTTGGATTGAAAAACGCACCGGCGACATTTCAGAGATTAATGAACTCTGTATTGACAGGAGTACAAGGACTCAAATGCCTGGTCTATCTAGACGACATCGTCATTTACGGACCAAGCCTCGAAGATCATAACAAGCGACTCAAGGAAGTGCTGCAACGACTTCGAACTAATAAATTAAAACTACAGCCGGATAAATGCGAATTCCTACGCAAAGAAGTAATGTACCTGGGCCATATAATATCGGAACATGGAATATCTCCTGACCCGTCTAAACTAACAGCGGTAAGAGATTTCCCGACGCCAAAAAAGGTGAAAGATATCCAATCATTTATAGGTCTAGCCGGTTACTATCGAAGATTCATAAAAGATTTCTCGAAAATAGCTAAACCATTAACGAAATTGACAAAGAAAACCGAAAAATTTGTGTGGACCGCAGAGCAACAAAATGCTTTCGAAGTACTTAAACATAAATTAATAACGGCTCCCGTATTAAAATATCCAGATTTCGCTGAACAATTTAATATAACTACAGACGCATCCGACTACGCGATCGGAGCGGTCTTATCGCAAGGAAAGATAGGCAGCGACCGACCGATAGCTTACGCCAGCCGAGTACTGAACCGCGCGGAACAAAACTATAGCACTACCGAAAAGGAACTATTAGCTATTGTATGGGCTGTAAAGCATTTCAGACCCTACGTGTACGGAACACAATTTAAGGTCATTACAGATCACAAACCTCTAATATGGTTATTTATTTATTACGTGAACGATCCAGGATCACGATTAATTCGATGGCGAATAAAATTAGAAGAGTACGATTATGAGATCATACACAAGGCCGGACGTGCGAACGCGAACGCCGATGCGCTAAGCCGCAACGTAACACGAGACAACGACGAGCAAGAGAGAGAAAAGATTCTCACCGCCGAAGACGAAGAGATGGGCGATATCAGCGGCGAAGAAAGAGATAAAGAAGAGAACGAGAAAGATAGCAACGATGCGACACGTGCCTATAGCGCAGAAGAAAAGAAACAAATATTATATGAATATCATGATGCACCCACAGGAGGACACCAAGGTATCGAGAGGACGATAAACAGAATTCGCCTCACGCACAATTGGACCGGGTTAACGAAAGACGTCGAGCGATACATTAAAAAATGTGACACTTGCCAAAAAAATAAATTATCGCGACGATTTAAAGCACCTCTCGTTATCACCGACACACCGAGTAAACCGTTCGAAAAATGTGCATTAGATATAGTCGGTCCATTAACGATAACTAATACCGGAAATAAATACTTACTAACTTTTCAAGATAGTTTGACAAAATTTAGTAAAGCAATACCGATACCAAATCAAGAAGCGAACACCGTGAGTAAAGAATTTACCACGAAAATAATTTTAGAATACGGAATACCGGAAAAAATTTTAACCGATCAAGGCACAAATTTTTTAAGCGAAATCTTTAAAAATACGTGTAAATTATTAAAAATAAATAAAATTCAGACGACCGCGTATCATCCTGAAAGTAACGGCGCGTTAGAACGATCGCACAGAACATTAACAGAATATCTACGACATTATATTAATAATGATCAGACTGACTGGGACGAATGGATTCCGTTCGCGATGTTCACCTACAACACTACGCCACATACAGCTACAGGATACACGCCCTTCGAGCTAGTATACGGACACCAAGCCGAAATACCGACAGCATTAACGAAACCACCACAACATACAACTATGACGATTACGCGCAAGAGCTAAAAGAAAGACTACGCGCCACGAATCAAGTTGCAAGAGATAGTCTCACAGAGAAAAAACTGAAATCGAAGGAACACTACGATCGAACCGCAAAAGAAACAAAGTTCAAAATCGGCGATAAAGTACTCATTTATGATGAAACGCTACGACGCGGAAGATCGAAAAAACTCGAATCTCTATGGATCGGACCATACATAATAATCGAAAAGCATTCGAATAACAACTACACGGTGAAGAAAGGAAGGAAAAACACCCGCTTACACGCAAACAAGCTTAAGCCATATATAGAAAACTAGTACTCACCTTCTGCAAGGATCCATGTCCTAGTCTTCCTCCTCCCCCCGGCGACATCTCAATTCGTAAAAATCAAATTGGTCATGGACCTTTCTCATCTCCAAGCGGACGGGATGCATCGGGTCCAAGGCCGGCACCACTGCCCGCACAAATCTCTCACCAGGCACCGAGAACGTAACGCGGAGGGACAAAGTACCCCCCGCGACCCGGGAACTTCGGAGGACGGCGTTCCGCGCCCGCACTACACGGTCCACAGGTGGCGGTAAGCCCACAACCGGTAGGCGCCCCCGCAAACACTCGCGGCAGATATCGGGATGAATACCATCCCGATATCCATCGCACTGGCGACAAATTGGCAGGCTCCATTGAAGCAAGAAGCGCAACATCTTTCTAATAAATCCGCTAGATCCACCTCAACCAAAAGTCGTTGAGAGACTAAACCCACATTATAATATTACCGGTGTATCACCCGCTGGATTAGCGCGAACCCCGCGAAGTCAGAGAAGGCGAGCGACACCCAAGAGATAAAATATAATAAAATGAAATATAATATGATATTACAGGACATTCGCCTGCTGGATCAGCAAAGGTCACATGAAAGACGACGAAACGAATCTCTCATACCAGATACAAGAGTTTAAACATAACCCAGGATTATTCTTCGAAGAAATCGGACAAATCCACTACGCAAAGGAAAACTGGAAACTAGTAATAAAATTAGACTTATCACACTTAGACGAAAGATACGAGCAAATAAACGAATATTTAAAACAGACCGAAAGATTATGCGAAACTATGAAATTTCACGCCCATTATCTTCGAGATACATGTGTGAACCTAGACATTCTAACAAAAAGAGAAGCAAAATATTTAAAAAATGTCATAATACAAATTAAAACGATATACAAAAAACAGACAAATAAACGACGAGGACTCATAGACGGAATAGGTTCCTTATCAAAGTCTTTATTTGGCACAATGGACGTCAACGACGAAAAACGAATTAACGAACAACTTAACATATTAGAAAACAGTCAAAAAACAATACAGCATGCCGTACAAAATCAAATTAAAATAATAAATACGACTATCGGGCATATTGATAAAATCGAAAATACAATACAACGTAACGAATACCTCTTACAGAAACGAGTAACTGAGTATATCGAACGCAGCGAGATAAACGAACACTTTACCATAATTACCGCAGTAATAGCAGAATTAATACGCGACGCGGATAACATTATAGAATACCTAACATATACAAAAAACGGAGCAATGCATCCGAGATTAACACCGATAGATAGCATAATAACACACTTAAAGGAAGCAACACAGCAGTTGCCACAAGGACTGTACTTCCCTTTTCAAGTACACACCGAAGATTGGCTTACTATAGAAAAATACGCGAAAATAAGCGCATTCAGCGATAAAGCAATTATTTATACCATTCTAATCTTCCCATTAATTGCGCAACCGAGCTATACCATAATGAATGTAATTGCGTTACCTGTATTCAGTTATAACAATATATTCGCAGTAACAGAAATTAACAATAAAATAATTGCGATAGACAAAGAAAAACTAACATACGTTTTAGTAACAGAAAAAGATTTAAACGATTGTATTAACATTAACTCACAATACACATGTGAGCATGCGACACCGACATATAGAGTAAATTTAAATGCACCATGCGAAATACAAATTTATACACAGCAGCGTCAACGTAACTGTAAGACGAAATACATTATATCAATGCGTACCACATGGATCGCCTTACAACAGCCACAGACATGGCTCTACTCGACTGCTACAGAACAACAATTAACAATACAATACGACAAACGACAAGAATACAAAACAGTGATTAAAAACACTGGAAAAATTACGCTGAAGGGAAAATGCAAATTAATAACTCCAGACATGACTATACAAACAAAGCAGACAATCTATGAAACAGATATAGAAACGTACCTGCCTGAATATAACTTGACACTGATACGAGAACGCAACACGATAACACACGATAATGACACGATACAAGACATAGGTCAACACCGAATGGAACTGACAAAATTAAAATTACAACTAGAAGAAATAGACAACAATTTAAAAAGTAACGAACAAAATTTCTTCGCGAAAAAACAATTCGTATATCCAATGGCGACAAGCGGAACAATCACGATAACAATAATAATAATATTAATTGTACTTTACATAATCATACGAACACCCTATATATTTTTACATATTCTTGTAGCTCATCTCGAGAGTTTTCCAAACTACAATGTCTTTATCTCTCACACTATCGGCTTGTTACATGCACTAACAAAAATAAAAGAAGGAAGCGACCATTAATTAGGATATACGACGAAGAGCGATCCGAACCGATCGATCGACTCCCAAAACCAATATTAAAACGTAGCCTAAGCACACGATTTTAGATAAGAAAAACGATTATATTTAAATATTGTAAACGCGAAAACAAACAAAATTGTAAACTAAAATAAGAAAATAATATAAAAGAAAATATATAGTATATATATATATAACTAAAACAGAAAACGTTGTACCTCCGTTTTCTTTTCCAACGGGGGAGGGGTGTTATAGCCCCAGAAAAGGCTACAGATTTGATAAATATATATATATATACATATAATTATATAGATGCAGGAATGCATCGCGAGCGAAGCGATAATCGCGCGAGCCGCTGACGCAGCGAGCCACGCGCGCCCGAGACCGAGCGCGAACGCGAAACCGGAAAGCGCTCTCGGAGACGCACCGGAAAGGTGTCGCTGAATCGTTAAAAGTACAAGCGAGGAAATTCGACTTTGAACGTCCTCGTCTGCACTAAAACGCGAATTCAGCAACATAACCATATTTGGTCATGTTGCTAAGGGACCCCCTCCGAAAAACCATGCAGTTCGGAGGGAAGCTCAGCACCCGCCGCGATGAAGCCACGGGCAGTCGTTAATTAGAACCGAACGAGTATTAATCGCCACGCGCAGCTACCAGATTCAACAAAGTCATACTCGCATGACTGAGAGAGATACGCGCGCCTGAGATAAGCCGACGCATATCAGACTACCTGTACGACAGAATATGAGAGATACCGCTCTCTCCCTTTAACCGACAATACACACGAGTATAGATACGTACGCTGGGAGTAGTGATAAAATACCAAACCTTTTGATTTCTTTTAAACTGCTATTTATTATAAAAAAAAATGGAGGAGGTAAACAATTAAACCTAATATTAAGACAAAAGGTGGCCACAGCCCGTCGTATCCCCGGCCTTCCCTAACGGATCCCGAAAAATCCTGTGCCCCCCTCCTGGAGGCACAACAAAACAAAGAATAAATAAAAAGAAAAGAGAAACGGCATTGTTCGTATGAGTGAGACAAATATAAAGACCTATTTGTATATATATATATATATATATATATATATATATATATATATATATATATATATGTATATAATATTACAAAAATTTAGATATCATAAAATTTTTTTAAATATTAATGATTAAATTATACATATATTAATATTAAATATTAATTTAAAGTAAATTAAAAACTATTTATTTTCTCTCTTTTTTTATTTATTTTCATAAATACATATATATATATTTTTATATATAATTATGTATAAAATATAAAATATAAAAAAAAATATATATATACAGGGTGGACCATTTTAATCCATCCAGTCGAATATCTCGAAAACCAAGCCCGGGAGAGAAAAATGTTTCAGACAAAAGTTGTATGGTTTCGAGGGGCCATAAGATGGTACCATTGGTTTGACCTTGAAAAGCCATTTGAAGGTCACGTGAAGGTCACTTCAAGTTTTTTAAATGGAACACCCTATATATTTTTACATATTCTTGTAGCTCATCTCGAGAGTTTTCCAAACTACAATGTCTTTATCTCTCACACTATCGGCTTGTTACATGCACTAAGAGCGCGAACAACTTTCGTACCCGCGTACAATATTCTCTAATATCTACGCAACCGAAAAGCTCGCGAGCCCGCCGTGCACACACACTTTAGCTTCCGCTTCTTCTTTCTTCATCCTCTCTTTCTGCGCATGCGCGCTGACGTCATCATGGCTGCTAATTTGGCTGCTTTTGCCAAGGTAACGGCGCAAAACTAGCCTAACCTGAACTAGTCCAGGGATGGGACTTACAGCTCGACCATTTCTGATAATTTATTCGTCTCGAATGGCATAAATTAGACAATAGTTCACATTTACTAAAAAAATGGATGACAATGATTTCTAATAACGCAAAATAAACATTCGGAACATAATATAAACTATAATCGCAAACGCAACGTAAGATAAAAGGAATTAGTATAACCACGTAGTGTAAACATTAATAGCGCGACGAGAGTAGTAGATGCAAAATAAATAATTACTCAGAACAAATTGTAACTTAAAGTAAGTAGTAATATGAAGCAAGACGATAACTCTGACTTTATGTAAATTTTGATACTAACAATAAGTACAATTTAATGATTGCACTTAAAGAACACTTAAATTAAGCTTAGTCTAGTATATTATAACTATATACATGTTTCAACGCTTATTATATATTACTTAATCAAGATTTGTGGGTTTCACCTAAGGTTTGATCCTATCAGGTGAGAGAATGGAATTATACGGTCTAATGTTGAAGCCGGGAATGTCTTTAACAACATAACGATTTTCGAGTACTTTAGCTATTTTGTAAAGACCTTTAAATTTGGGTTTCAGTTATTTATCTCTGTCTAATTTAATAACTGAATCTCGAATAAGTACGAAATCATCTTGTTTATACACAGAAGGTTTTTTGTGTCTCTCATCATAATAAGTTTTGTTGTAATTTTTGATTTTGTCAGTAATTTGTATTGCTAAGTCTCGACAATAGTCTCTTTTCTCTTCCCAACTTAAGACGGTTAGCTATGGAATTTAAAAACTTAACTAATTTAGTGTCGCTATGTTTCCTTTGATCGTACTTGTTTAAAGATGTTAAATATTCCACGTCTATTGTCTGCTAAAAATGCAAACTAACAGAAAAATGCATCACGTACTGTAATATAATATTCACCACACAGATGTATACAAGCATAAGGTATATAATACTTGCTATAAGGAGAGGATAAAAAAAAGATAATGCATATGTATTTTGACAATAGTTTATTATAAATATGGATTGATCAAACCTTTATAATAATGCTTCGACCACCAATTGAATATTTTGAATACATTTTGTAAAGCACAATTTTTATATGTTTATTGCAATGCATAGTAGATTCGAATTTATTTTCAATCGCGTCCAATTTAAACAATATTCTATTTAACTTTCCTAAGATTAGTTCCTTAAATTCTGAAATAAATTAATATTATTTAGTTCATAGAATATGAATATAATTCCTGTATTTTCTATATTATACATTATTGCAACAAATATATTTTTGTATACTTCTTTATTTATAGAAAATATATAAAAGTATTAGTATTTTTTATACTTACCATGAAAACATAGATTTTCATTTTCTATACGGAAAGCAGAATTTTTTTTTATAAAAGATGTACTATCTGTAACAATTTTGTTGTTATTATTAATATCTGAAAAGAAACTAAGTATTAGAATTTTATTTTTACAAATATCATATAACGTTAATAAATTGTAGTTAATGCTCACCGTTTTTGCTTATTACATTAAACAATATGTTTTCGTCTAATATATTTCTTCCAATATGTTTAGATGTACTCTGTAGCTCTTTGTCATACGACACAAAATTTTGTTTCTGTGGAAGAGCGGGCAAAATTTTTCCTTGCGTAACACTATTTTTCTTTAAAGAAATCTACATTTTTTTTTTCAAAAGAGAAAGATAAATATTTTTTTTTTATTCTTATACGTCTTCTTTTTTTCTCGTTCTTGTAATTCATTTGAAGATAGAACTGTATCATTATTTGATGTATTTTCTGCCAAAATTAATTTTTGTATATCTTCTTCGTACATATCTGAATAATTTAAAATAAAAGTCTAAAAGAAGTTATAAAAATTATTAATAATATATGCAATATTACATGTAACTAATAATACATACAAATTTATGTTTTATATTATTCACTTACTTGTAATTCCAAAAATTTTTACTGGTAACTCCTTCCAATTTGACTTTTCTCATAGTATCTCTTTTGCCGTTATAGCTTTATTAATACGAAGCTTTGTTTTAAAGTGACTAGGCCAAATACATGTAAACGTATCTGCGTTGTACCAGGTATTAGCTGCAGACCATCATTAAATTCCGTAATGATGTATTTTTCGTTATCCATTTCTGTGTTGCGCAAAATGAACGAAGATCATGTAGAAATTATGTATAAATATTTTATTATAAAAATATGTATATTATGTTACGCACAAAATTATATTTCATGACATGATGATTTATATAAATCTTTTACATATTTCAATTTTGTACCAATAACACAAATTTTTTTTTTTTTTATGTAACATTTATAATCAGAATATATTTACCGTTTCATAATAAGCAGCAATTATTAGAAGAATTTATTTTAATTTTGTTGTTTGAATGAATACAGATTAAAAAATTGCGTTTCACCAATTGCGGCTGACTCGTTGCGATTGCCTCCTTTTTTCCCAAATTTATAATTTTATATTTTATATTTTTAATTTTAGAACACACACACACATTATATGTATACATACACACACACACACATTTTTGAATAAAAATTAGGTTAAACATGTATATTGCTTGCGCCTTCTTCAATCAATCTTATCCTAATTCCACCACATATTATATAATTAATAATAATAATAATAATAATAATAACAATAATAACAACAATAATAACAACAATAACACAACAACAACAACAACAACAACAACAACAACAACAACAACAACAACAACAACAACAACAATAACAACAACAATAACAATAATAACAATAATAATAATAATAATAATTTTACTAGCTCTTTAGGCCCGTAAGTTTGGCTACCTTGTATTTTTTTAGAAAACCAAGCATGTAAAATAAAAATTATAAGTTAGATATTAAAATCGCTAGTATTTAATTATAAACAACGGGTTAATTAAAAACGACCTGACTAGCCAAAATTATTCAATTTATTTACACGACGTTTCGACCATATGATTGTGGTCCTTTTCAAGTGTAAACGAAACAGTTTCGTTTAAAAACTCATGCTGACATGACGTGTCTCGTTGTTTGTGTTCATCTCAAAATTAATAACCATTGTTTTTAACTAAGTGACATATTTAATTATTCCATCATTAAGTTCTACCTTTAAACATGTCCCATTGGATTCTTTCTTCTCTTTCTTAATTTACGTTTACACTTGAAAAGGACCACAACCATATGGTCGAAACGTCATGTAAATAAATTGAATAATTTTGGCTAGTCAGGTCGTTTTTAATTAACCCGTTGTTTACATGTAAAATAAATTTCTTTTGAAAGGCAAGAAATATAAAATAATAAATTTCCAAGTTGAATACTGAATTTTGAGATTATAATTTAATATAATAAATTTAATATAAAAAAATTTATTTTCGGCGTACGCCTTTAGCTTCCGTCTTAATGCGCTTCCGCTATTCTTTCCCCTCATCGTCCTTTTTTCTCTCTCACACTATCTTTCTATTGTAATCTCCTTTTCCCACCACGTGCGTTCTCCTTGTCCTACGCTATGCTAAACATATATAGCGCTCACCTTTTCCCACCACATCATGCTCTCCTTATCCTATTCTATACCACACATCTATCGCGCCGTCTCCGTTTACCGCGTTGCAAACGGCTATCGTGCCGTCTCTCTCTATCGCGTTGCGAACACATATCACGCCGTCCCTCTCCCTACTCGCGGACCCATCGGTTACGCCGCGGACCTCTCTTCCCTCTCCGCAAACCCCTCGTCTACCGACTGTGTCGCGGACCTCTCTCTCCTCTCCGCTATCCCCTCGTCTACCGGCTGCGTCGCAGACCTTTTCCCCCTTCTCCGCAAACCCCTCGCCTACCAACCGCACCGTGGACCTACGGCTGTGTCGCGGACCTCTCTCTCCTCTCCGCTGTCCCCTCGTTCACAAACCGCGTCGCGGACCTACAGCTGTATCGCGGACCTCTCCCCCTCTCCACGTACCCCTCGTCAACAAACCGCGCCGCGGACCTACAGCTGTGTCGCGGACCCTCCCCCTCTCCGCGTACCCCTTGTCTACAAACTGCGCCGCGGACCTGCGTGACGTCACCCCCTCCCCCGCGGTTTCACCTTCCCCCGCCCCCGCACCCCCTCGAGCACCTGGGTTAGAACCCTTGTTATATCACTACTCGTATAGATTTTCAATACTGGCAGTGAATATTAGAATATCTTTAATAACGGCAAAAAATAACGAAAAAGTAATGAAAAAGTAACGAATCGTTACTTTCTTAGTAACGGTAATTGTAACGCGTTACTTTTTAGAATTAGTAACGAGTAACGGTAACGAGTTACTTTTTACAAAAAGTAACGGTAACGCGTTACTTTTATGAAGTAACGTATCTAACTCTGATATATATATATATATATATATATTTATTTATTATACATGTACTATTTATTTATTATATATGTACATATATTTCAGGAAAGACTTACAATACATCGTTATCGTCTACAAATTCTATTGTAACAGATCATTTTATTAATGGTGAAGATCCTGTTATATAGCAGTTATTGTTGTTGTAACCCGACACACTTACCTGGAAAGAGAAAAGTAAATATATAAAATAAAGAAATAAAAAACTAAAATTAAGTAAGCAAAGCAAAGCATTAAAAAGAATTAAATAAGAAAATTAAATAAGAATTAAATAGAAAAATTAAGAAAGAAAAATAAGACGTGACCAACAAGAAAGCAAGTCACGGTCAAGCTGAATAAGCATTACGACACCCGAGCACGGAGCACATTCCGCGCTCCGACCCGGAAAATCTCATCCTTCCACCCTTGAAATTAAAGCGATATATAAACCGATCGCGAGAACCATCGCGATCGCTCGTAAGAAAGTCGCTAGTAAGAAAGCCGCGCGTAAATAAGTTATCTACCTATTGACACAGTTCGCCATCACGACGACCGAAAACGCGAGTTAATAGTAGTGTAAGATAAGTGTAACAGTACGACAGAAATATATTCTTTTACTATACAAGTACGGAGTGCGTTCATTTGCTGCCTGAGTTCCAACTCTTTGGGCGAATATCTCAAAAGACTCTATCCTCATGGCACAGGCACAACATTAATTGGTGGCAGCGGTGGGATTCGCCAGCACAAGTGACGCAAAAGAAATAAAGGACGTCGCGATCAAACACATCCACTACAACGAGAAAGGCAACCAGGAAACTTCCCGAACACCCGGTACGCTGAGACGACAGCCGGACTGCAACCTGAGAAAGCACCGACCTACCTCAACTACAGACAACAGCGAGAGCGAGCGATCGAATAAAATGTTGTTCATCATATTAATGTAAGTCGAATGAAAAATTAATTATTGTAACGCGTGAATGTCGGAAGGACGAAACAAATGACCAAATAATAGAGCGAACGCATCGTGGCTACACAGCGGATCGGCGGAAAGAGCCATAGCCAATAGTTTCAGAAACTCGCAAAGAATCGCGGAAACCGCGTTTAGAGACAGTAATAGAGTGCGCAGACATTTAGAGGAATATTACTCGAGCGAAAGTTCTCCCGAAAGCAAACTCGGAGCGAACGTAATAGCAGAACGCGAACTCCCAGTCAACAAAATAGATCGTAGTGTAATCGCGAGTCAAGACGGTCAGTCATCCGACGCCGAGTCAGCGATAAGCACACCAAGCCGTGTGACACGAATTTTCATTAACGTCCTACGACTCGAGCATTTTTAATCCGGAATTAGAATACCGCGAGAGAAGAAACATGATCCGAACACTTCCGAAAGTTCAACCAAACGTCACTGCCGACGAGGTAGATAGAGAAATCGAACGCTTACACAATGAGATAGGCGAAGAATCGGCGGAGTCACGTGCACAGAGACACATCGAGCCGAGATCCAAAACAAGCGGTATAAACGATAATAGTAGAGAGATGATACAAATGCTGATGCAGGAAATTTGGGACTTGCACCTTGAAATAAATTATATTCGAGAAAGACAGGAAACGCGCAATAATAGAAACCTAACGCCAGCAAATCACAGACGCGAAGTTGAAGAAGACTACTCGCCCAACGATGTACGATACCGTCGAGGACGCGGAAGTTTACCCTTAAAAGAAGCACGAAGCCTAATACCGGAATTCGATGGATCGCCAAATAAATTACAAGAATTTTTAAGCGCGACAACATACGCGGTCGAAAATATTGACCCATTAGACGAAGTCACCCTGTTAGGTGCCGTACTATGTACCAAATTAAAAAACAAAGCGATGCTAGATTTTCAGACGCGAAAGATCCGAAATTTTGTGCAATTAAAACAAGAATTAGAAGCGTACTATGTTAGTAGAAAGAGCACGACACATCTGCAAATAGAGTTCAATACGCTAAAACAGAAAACCGGCGAAAACGCGAGAGCATACGGTCTTTGAACGGACAAACTAGCAATAGAATTATACGAGTCGATGCTAGACAGACAAAATTATGCGACGGAGCACAAGCGAATAATCTTTAAAATAATACAGCTGCAAGCCTTAGAGAATTTTCAAATCGGATTACACGACGATATTAAAATCGTGGTACGTTCTCGACATGACACTGCAAGAAGCGATATCAGCCGCGAGCGCGGAAGAAAAAGTCAAGGGATCGGCATGTGCCGGCGCACGACCAAAGAACGCTGTAACGTTTACGTATAATCACGATAATAAAAGAACCGCACAATGTCAGAAATGCGGAAAAATAGGACATTACGGACGAGAATGCCGTACGAGTCGATACGCGACGCGATTTTTGTTACCAAAACCGGAGCGACCCTCGTGCGTAAATACCGTTGATAAATATTGTAACCACTGCAAAAGGACCGGACATAAGCAAGAAGAATGCTGGATATTATACGAACGACCGTATAAGGGCCAGTCTACTCGTACGAAACAAAATCAAACGCCACGGGAAATTAAAAATCGGTATAACGATGAAAGAAGAAAAAGGAGATTTGATTCCGCTCGAAGTAGCAACGAGGAGGAGAAGGAAGATAAGAAGCAACATCGACCTGCCGCCGAGTATCACGTGTCACACATACGACGAACGCCTCACTCACACACAGGAAGACTTAGTTGCATTACCTATGCAAGAGGCGAAAGGAGAAAAAATAAATTTATTATGCGATATGGGAGCAGCCATTTCTCTTATCAAGGTGAGAAATCTAAAAAAAGAAACGATGATCACTGAAGACAAAATAACCCTCACGGGCGTGACGGGACACCAGGTATATACCATCAGACGGATAAACGTGACAATAAAGTTACGAGACGAAAAAATAAAACATAGATTTTACGCCGTAGAAGACGATTTTCCGATTGAGTACGAGAAAATAATAGGAATAGATTTTCTCAAAAAATAAGAAGCGATATGCAACTACTCAACGAAACAGCTGAGAATCGGACGAAATATACTGAAACTATATCCTTATCAAAAGATCACGTTACAGCCTCGGAGCGAGACGAGGGTGGGAGTCTATTGACCACGTTGCCAATTGGCCAGTTTAAAATGAGGCTGATTGGTTAATCGTTGCTGATGACCCTAGGCATCGGTCGATATAAATGGCTGTGGTCAATCGTGACGTGGTCAAACAGAACGTTCCCGCGAAACGATAGTACAAGTGGCAACGACAATCAACATGATGGGAGTAACCCGAGCAGAGGAAATAATACCAGGCTATTTATAGGGAACTGCCTAGTAAAACCCGAAAATTTTTTATGCCCTGCGAGCGTAATGAATACAAATGAAAACAAAGTCGAAATTACAATGCCACAGATAACAATTGAGAAAATTGAAGCCGAAGAAACAACGGAGATAAATATCGCACACTCGACAACGGAGGAGAAAAGCCTACGACGCACCGAGAAAATATTAGAAAAGCTCCGCACCGGACACCTAAATGAGGAGGAGGAAAAAACGATAAGAGATATCTGCGAGGAATACAGTGACGTGTTCCACACAGACGGAGTTACTCACATGTACGAACGCGGTGACACATCTAATTGCAACACGAGCAGATAGCGCACCGGTTAACGTACGACCATATCGACTGCCCGAAAAACATAAGACGGAAGTCAATCGACAAATGCAAGAGATGCTGAATAATGTAATGATTAGGGCAAGCGTGAGTCAATGGAACGCACCTTTATTAGTCGTTCCAAAGAAATTAGATGCATCCGAAAAACAAAAATTTAGAGTGGTGGTAGATTTTCGAAAATTGAACGACCTAACAATAGGCGACTCATTTCCTCTACCGAATATTACGGATATATTAAATCAATTAAGGAACGCAAAATATTTTACTACTCTCGACTTGGCTTCAGGGTATCACCAGATCGAGATGGAAGAAAGCGACAAAAGTAAAACAGCGTTTTCCACGCCGTACGGACACTACGAATTTAACAGAATGCCGTTTAGATTAAAAAACGCACCCGCTACATTCCAGCGATTAATGAACGCCGTGTTAAGCGGACTGCAAGGAATAAAATGTCTAGTTTATTTAGACAATATTGTAATTTTTGGAGCTAGTTTAAAGGAACATAATAAAAGATTAATCGAAGTATTAAAAAGATTACGGGAAAATCGATTAAAATTACAGCCCGACAAATGTGAATTTCTGAGAAAGGAAGTGACATATCTCGGACACATAATTACGGAGAACGAAATATCACCCGACCCAACCAAATTAAAAGCTGTAAAAAAATTTTCCGACGCCAAAAAAGGTCAAGGATGTACAAGCATTTATAGGACTGGCCGGATATTATCGGAAATTTATTGAAAATTTTTTCAAGATAGCGAAACCACTCACAAAATTAACCAAGAAAGAAAACAAGTTCGAGTGGACGCAAGCGCAACAGAACGCTTTTGAAATACTAAAAGATAAACTAACGACAACACCGGTACTGAAGTACCCAAATTTTACAAAAGAATTTATAGTGACGACAGATACATCCGACTATGCAATCGGAGCCATATTATCGCAAGGACAGATAGGACCGACCCGTAGCGTACGCGAGTTGAGTATTATCAAAAGCGGAACAGAATTATAGTGCGACAGAGAAAGAGTTACTCGCTATAGTATGAGCCGTTAAACATTTTTATATGACCATACTTATATGGAACCAAATTCACAGTCGTTACGGATCATAAATCGTTAGTGTAGTTATTTAATGTCACTGATCCCGGATCTCGATTGACCCGATGGAGACTTAAATTAGAAGAATACGATTATGTAATAACACATAAAGCCGGAACAGCGAACAGAAACGCTGACGCGCTGAGTCGGCACGTAGCGGATATCAACGCGATTAAAGAGGAAGAGACACGCGACGCGAGAACAATGCAAGAATATACGGAAGATAAGAAGCAAAAAATATTATACGAATACCATGACGCCCCCCTAGGAGAACATCAAGGAATCGAACGAACGATAAATCGAATTCGACTAATGTATAATTGGAAAGAAATAACAAAAGACGTCGAAAATTATACAGCAAAATGCGAACTATGCCAACGAAATAAACTGTTAAGAAAAAATAAGGCACCGTTAATAATCACGGGCACTGCCGACAAGCCATTCGGAAAATGTGCACTGGATATAGTCGGACCATTAACAACTACAATTAATGGAAACAAATATATCTTAACCTTCCAAGATAACTTAACGAAATTTAGTAAAGCGATACCAATAGCGAACCAAGAAGCCGCAATAATCGCAAGAGAATTTACAACGAAAATAATATTCGAGCACGGTATTCCTGAAAAAATATTAACCGACCAAGGAACAAAATTTCTAAGCAAGATGTTCAAAAATACTTGCAAATTGTTAAAAATCGAAAAGATACAAACAACAGCGTATCATCCGGAGAGCAACGGCGCGCTGAAAAGATCACATCGTACACTAGCCGAGTATTTACGACACTATATCAACGCAGATCAAACCGACTGGGACGAATGGATCCCATACGCAATGTTCACGTATAATACTACTCCGCACACAGCGACGGGATTCACACCGTTCGAACTAATTTACGGACACAGAGCAACCCTACCGACAACTCTATCGCAACCGCCAAAATCTACATACACGTACGAAGACTACGCAAGTGAACTGCGAGAAAAATTACGCGCAACGCAACGAGTCGCAAAGGAGCACCTACGCAATGAAAAAATAAAAGCGAAGGAAAATTACGACAAGAAAACACATGAAACTACATTCAAAGTAGGAGAAAAAGTCCTGCTACACAACGAAACAGTTCGTAGAGGACGATCGAAGTTAGATTCCCTATGGCTCGGACTCTATTTAATTACCGAGAAGAATTCAGACGTAAACTATACGATAAAAATGGAAAGAAGGACGATACATGTACACGTAAACCGATTAAAAGCGTTCATCGAAAATTAGAATAGTAGACGGCGACGCGCGCAGAGGAAAGCGATAGAGAAGTGAGGAAAAATAAATGTAAATAAAATAAATCTTATCTTAAAAGGAAGCGCCACGACCGTGGCCACGGCCGCGAGCCACGGAACGATAAAGGCTTTCGTGGTACCGAGGAGCACCCCGGACCCAAAGGTGGCGACCGCGCCCTGTTCACCAAAGCTGGTGAGGTAGCACCAAGGTAAACGGCGCGTCCGAAACTGGTTCAAAAATCACCTCAGAAGGCGTGTTATGGGTGCGAGAAAAAGAATAGAGAGGAAGAGCGGGAAGGAGAGCGCGTATGGTGAGAAAAGGACAGCGCTATAGGCGTAGGACAAGGAGAGCACAATATGGCATGGCAGTAGAAAGATAGTGTGAGAGAGAAAGAAGGAGGGTGTGGGGAAATGATAGCGGAAGCGCGATAAGACGGAAGCTAAGGCGTACGTGAGAAAAAGATAATTTGTGTATGTTAAGTTTTTTATAACATTAAATATTATCTTATATATCTATTATATATCTTATTATCTAATTATATCTAATACAGGAGGAAGAAGGATGGGCTAGATGAAGAAGGCGCAAATAAGTAATATATATGAGTTTAACATAAATTTTTATTTTAAAAGTGTGTATACATGTAAAGAGTGTGTGTGTGTGTGTTTTAAAATTAAAAATATAATATAATATAAAATAAAAAATGTAAAATATAAAAAGATATAAATTTAAAAATATAAAAGATATAAAAATATGAAAATTAAAAATATAAAATAATATAAAATCTAACGAAATATAAAAATTTAAAATTTAAAAACTAAAAATCCGTTGGAGCGAGGCGGTGGGGGAACTCGTGATGGCTGTGTCTGTAACAGAAAAGAAAATGAACATTTTTATTAGTACTTAAAAAAAAAATATATTTAAAATTTGCGCATACTTACAATACGAGGGGCTCCTCTCTGAATAACCTGCGGAGGCCGAATATATCCGCATACAAATGTGGAAACTCCGCGTCGAGATCTCGGGCCCCGGAACCATCGCCCCACAAATCCGCCCACTCAGCGCTCTCCTTGCGGTAGGCCCGCACCCAGCGCACCTCTTCCCTGTGCGCGATGTTAATCTACACTTACACAATAATAGTTTTCGTTATTTTCACACAAGTCTTATGTTATACAAATCGGACACATATTACAAGGTAATATTTGATATAACGGATTTCGACACTTGCTACAAAATAGTCCGAGAATTAATGAGTAAATATCAATTGTGTGTGCCCGCACAGCACGAATCTCATCAAAAAGTTACGCCACTCTCATAAAACATGATGTGCAGAAATAAGTACCATCTGTAGTTGCATAATAAAAATATATGCAACACATCCTTTTTAGTCCATCATACGAATTAATTTCCGGTAAGTCTATATCACGATAGATTCTTTCCGAAAAAACACTTTCGTCACTATTATAGTCACTGTCCTCTAAGGGTGGTACTTCAATGTCCGATCCCTCTTCGTTAGAATCATCCATATTATTATCACCATTATTTCCAATATCATCTAAACCGATATTCCCAATATTGTCATTATTTTTATCATCATCACTATCTTCTAAGAGTGGCACTTCAATGTCCGATTCCTCTTCGTCAGAAATGATCATTAAATAATCATCACTATTATCTCTGACATTATCAAAACCGTCATTATTTTCATCCATATTCTATTAATATTATACACAAAACAAGAAACGACCATCGAGAAAAACTGACAAAGCAAAGAATCAACATAGTTTGGAGAGACGGCAGTTGGTAAACGAACTGCACGCGCCAGCGAGAAAAAATTTTCCTCAAAGATACGTCATAATGCGGGGATACAATGATCTGTGGCAAACCGACATCGTCGAGATGCGTATGCTCGAGTCAACAAAAAATACAATTACATACTCACTGTTATCGATGTGTTGAGCAAGTATGCGTGGGTCGTACCGCTCAAGAGTAAAGGTGGAAGCGAGACGGCTGATGCGATTGCAGAGATAATTCGAAACGATGCGAGATGCCCGAAAAATTTTCAAACCGATCAAGGAAAAGAATTTTATAATGCAAATGTACAAAACCTCATGAAGAAACACAATATTAATCATTATTCGACATATTCCGTCATGAAAGCCTCGATCGTGGAACACTTCAATCGTACTTTGAAGAATAAAATGTGGAAAATGTTTACGCTCAATGGAAACTACAAATGGATCGACGAACTATCGAGACTCGTTGAAGAGTACAACACGCAAAAACATCACACTATCGGTATGAGACCTGTCGATGTTACTGCAGCCGTTGCAGATAAACTTTTAAATACGGTGTACAGCTACGTAAAGATTGTGGCGCCGGCGAAATTTAAAATAGGCGATTCGGTGCGCGTGAGTAAATTCAAGACTTTATTCGAAAAAGGCTATACACCAAATTGGACTACCGAAGTGTTTGAAATTGTTAAGATACAGAAAACTAATCCCGTGACATATATATTAAAAGATTCGCGCGGAAATCACGTCGCCGTCTTTTGATTACGTATACTAAGCTGGCACAACCACTTTAGCACAATCGAATAAAACCTACACAGAAATTTAGTGCTCTTTTGACCGATCTTCCGTAGCAGTTTTTGAATTGTTTGTAACCTTGAGTGTAGCCGTTAAGGACGTGCTCGTAGCCTCGTTCACATCCCTGCTTGAGATGCTGATAGCCTCGTTCGAAGCTGTTATTGCTGCTACTGCTGCTAGGTCGTTCACTGCCACTGCCACTCATTGTAGTTAGATAGCAATTCGGTAATTCTTCGTAGCTGTTCGATAATTGTTCGCAGCCGTTCGATAATCCTTCGTAGCTGTTCGATAACCGTTTGATAGCCGCTATTAACCCGTTCACTGATGCTCATTCAGGTTGATAACTGTTTCTGAGTTAGCGTTAGCCGCGCGTTGAAGTTTTTAGCACAATCTGTAATGCTCGCACGTCCTTCTCAAGCGAAGTAAGCTTCTCGTCTGATTCTTTCTGTCGATTCATTAATCTTTTAACGCAGGACTGCACGTACAATTTGTTGACGGCATCGGTGTCAGCCTCAGGTTGCGCTACACGGTGAATCTTACGCGACCTTGCATCGAAGTCTGTAACGACGCGACATAGAGCGTTTTCGTGCAACTTTTTACCAATCTATTCCAAGAGCCGTTTGTGCCGGTTGCATCATTTCTTGAATCAAATAAGCCAAATTTGTTGATAGGCATTTCTTCCGATGCTTCGTAAAGTGTCACGCGACGCTGATCGACTGATTAGTTTTGTCGAGACATTCAATTTATTATAAGACCATCTTCGCGAAGTTCTTCGATAATCGACATGATTTCATTGTCGTGAGCATTGTTACCGGCTCGACGCGAAGCATCCAGTAATCGCAGACGATCTACCAACTCGTTTGGATCGTTCCAATGCACGTAGTCGATCTTATTGTCGTTCAGAGTCATAGCGCGCGGTAGTATACCTTTTCCAGCTTTTCTGCTAGAAAATAACGGTGCAATTACATTTTTATACTTATATCCTTTAGTCCCTAATACTGGATTATGTGCTTTGTTTCCACGTTTATGCGCATTCGTCGCTAGTAATATACTTTTATATTTAAGCAAATCATCTTCGGTGTATATAGTATTTCATCGTCGGGGATTTTTTTGGAAATTAATTCATAGAGACCCGGCGTTCCCGTATATTTTACTTCATTGATAATTACATTATCATTTTTGTCTACGTCAAAATGTTTATCACCGAGAATTATTCCATCGTTAGAAAACTTAATGCCATACACATAATCCATAGCTTTATCTCTATCTTGATTCGTAAAAGTTAGTACATATTTTTGTCCGAGTGGACCTAAATGCTCTCGAAATATGTTTACACCTTCAGACGTTTGGAATTTACGTTGAACCGTTGTAACCAATGAATCGGGTGTAGTTTCAAAAATTTCTTCGGCAGGTGGTTGCTCGTACGATAATTGACGCGGTTGCGCAATTTCTATCTGAGTAGATGTGTCTGGTATCGTTCGTCTTTGATTCGGTGTAGAAGTTGTCGGCAAATCATTTAATGAGACATTTAATCGTTTTTGCTTTGAGCTCAAATCATTCAATGAGATTCTTGATCGTTTTTTAACTTTAATAATTTTTTATTTCACATGGTCTTTTCCGAGTATATCAAACGGCTCGATTTTCGATACGTCGGATTCTACATCGACGGTATTTTGAACAAGCTGTTTTAGAGGCTCACTAATCGGCTTAAACTGTTTCTCCAACGCTACATCTTCCTCAATTTTGCCAGTTTTTAACGCGCGATATTTTTTGCGAATTGACTCGCTCGTCTGTAAAATTTTTCGCGCAATTTTTTCACGATCACTATTATCACTCATGTTTTTTTTTTTTTTTTTTTTTTTTTTTTATGTAGACGTTGCTCTGTCAATGTTTCGATAGCAATTGACCACTTTACGGTACCGCAAATTCATTAAAACCTCTTCTGTAGCGTCCATTGCTCAGTGAACTGTCTTTGTCAATTACTAGAAATCCATACTTGTGCTGCCAACATTTTTGATATAACGCGCTAAAATCATCGTAAGACATGTCAGTATTTACATGATCGTTGTATACATGTCGCAAGTTTGTACCGTCTTGTTTAAATAAAATCAACAGATTAGTATTGTCGCGTATAAGATGCTTGGGTATCTTGGCATACGTTTGACAGAGATAGAAACAATCGACGCTTGAGTGTCGACCCATTGAGAAGTACTCTCTTATCGTATCTTGCTTGTCACATGCCACGTCATCAAAGATAAAAACAGAATTCGGAAGCGCCTCTCTCGATGGAATGACATCGCTGTTATTAGAGAACATAAAGAAACCAATTTCATCTATCGATGATAGTAAATTTTTCAAATATTGATATTTTGGTTGTTGAAGCGATTTTGAATATATGTATAAATTTTCAAAGCGTATACCGTTTGGACTTTCTATCAAGCTTATTAACAAGTTAGTTTTACCACAATTCGAAGGGCCGCAAATGAGACCGCGTATTGTATTCGTAACATTTTTCCATGTTTGTGTATTTCTTTTTCAGGCATTAGCCTATTGTCAAAATTTGATACTTTAATTACCGTTGGTTGTAGTACGAATCGCATGACTTGTCTAATCAGACTTTACAATACTTTCTGAGGAGGAGGAGGAAGAGGAGAGCCTATTTATAGATGCGCATCAAATCGAAACCGCTTAGTATCAAACATGTTTCTTTCACTGTCGGATGACTGTGATATTCTCTACCTCAGAACAGTTACGATATGTACCGAAGATTATTTTATTGCAACAGTTTGGTCGTTACGTGGAACGTCTGTGGGACAAACATCCGGAATACATAAAGGCGGATTCGGAGGTTCAGACATATCGTCGCTGTTTCGAACATTATAATTGACCGTGGCAATAAACGTATTGACGGTCCAGCGCCGATGATAAAAGATTGTTACAAATGTCAGCGAGAACCGTAAGAGGCTGTGGTCTGTTGAATCGCGCGATAAACGCACTTCCTATCGAATTACATATTCCTGGATATCAGTTTTGCGGACCGGGAACTCGTTTACAAGAACGATTGGCTAGAGGTGATCGAGGCATCAACCTATTGGACGTCGCGTGTCGTGAACACGATTTAGCTTACTTGCGAAGCAACGACCTCGGCGAACGACACGTAGCGGATCGTATACTAACTGCGAGAGCGCGAGAACGAATTACCGCGAAAGATTCGAATTTTGGTGAAAGAGCAGCCGCCACGGCCGTTTGGACGGTCATGAAAGCAAAGACGAAAATGGGTATGGGGATGAAAAAGTCGTCGACGAAGAAAAAGATTACGAAAAAACGAATACTTCCGGTAGCGAAACGCGGGGGCATATTACCGATTCTACCAGTGTTGGGTGCTCTCGGATCTCTGATTGGTGGAGCGGCTGGTGTAGCAAAGATGGTAAACGATAGAAAAGCTACACAACGTCAGTTTCAAGAGATGCTACGTCACAATCGCGCCATAAAAGGTCGCGGATTGTATCTCGCGCCATACAAATACGGAAAAGTCTCAATGAGAAAGAAGAAAAAAAACCATCAAAGAAACACTAAAAATGCCAGAGGGTGCAACTACCAACATACAACTGCTTCAACTAGCAAAATGTATGCACATTCCGTATTTTAGAGGTGTTTTTATGCGTGACTCATTACCGATCGGTGGTATATATCGAAACGAGAGCGGCATCATAAATTTGGATAACGCTAAAGGCTCGGGTACTCACTGGGTAGCGTATGCAAAGAGAGGGAATCGCGCTATATATTTTGACAGTTTTGGCAATTTTCGCCCGCCGAATGAATTGGTATGATATTTAAATGTGACAAAAATCGATTATAATCACACATCCTATCAAACTTATAATCACAGCATCTGCGGACAATTGTGCTTACAGTTTTTCCAAACGGTCGATGCACGCGAATTTAAATTTTAACACATACACATTATATGTATGAAAACACATTTTGAATAAAAATTATATATATTTTAAACATATACTACTGTAATCAAAAAGTACCGGGACTGGCCCAATAAAACACAAACGGTTAATTTATTAATCAAAATTTATTTGGTCGCCTTCAAAGTAATCCCCTTCGGATATAATACACTTATGCCAACGTTTTTTCCTGTCTTCGAAACAGTTGTTATACTCGATTTCCGGTGTGGCCTTCAGTTCCTTCAGCGATGCGGTTTTTATCTCTTCAATCGTGTCAAAACGGTGTCCACGGAGTGGCCGCTTGAGTTTAGGGAATAGCCAGATGTCAGACGGAGTCAAATCGGGCGAATAAACAGGTTGCGAAACGATATGAGTCGAATTTTCGGCAAAAAAGTCTCTGTGATTTTGGTACCAAACGAGATGCGACGCGTCTGAGACCCAAATGGTCTTTCAAAATCGTTTGCATCGAGCCAAATGATACGTTGATTATGTCAACAAGGTCTCTAATTGTTAATCGACGATTTTTGAGCACGGGCTTTTTGATTTCATTAACGTGGGCCTCGTCAGTTGATGTTGATGGACGACCCGGCCGTTCTTCGTCTTCCAAGCGTTCTCGGCCCTCTCGGAACTGTTTGTACCAATCAAATTCTCTGGTTTTCGACATGCATTGGTCGCCGTAAGCCTTCTGCAACATTCTAAAGGTGTCTGTTGCTGAAATTTCATTCCGCAAACAAAATTTAATAGCCGAACGTTGCTCAACACTTTCACTCATTTTTAAAAATCGCTGAATAAACTTTTCTTTGTTTACAAAAACATGTGTAACTCATCAACTAACAGAGATAATGACATGAAATTTGGCCCAGATGTCAGAAATAGTCCTACCAACATAAAAATAATTGGTGTTGCCCGATTGAATTACCTCGCGTCTTTTAAATCCACCAGTCTCGGTACTTTTTGATCACAGTAGTATATCGCTATGTATCTTCTTTATAAAATCATATCCTTCTTCCTATATATTATATAATAATAAGTTACATTTATATATATATATATATTTTTTAATCGAAATACGTAGTTAATCTGAGCTATTATATTGGAAATGTGTCAAGAATACTTTTATTATCTTAATAAGTTACATTTATATTTCTTTTACTCCAGCCTTCTCCTTTGCTCTCTCCTTTCCTTACCATCATGCTCTCCTTGTCCTACGCCAATAGCGCTGTCCTTTTCCCACTATCATGCTCTCCTTTCCCTATCATCATGCACTCCTTGTCCTACACATACAGCGCCTTTCTTCTTACACCACGTCATACTCTCCTTGTCTTACGCTATATTGTGCTTGCAGTTTCTCCGAGCGGTCGATGCACGCGAATTTAAAGACATATATTGCGCTATTTAACTTAGTATTCGTTAAACAGTTTAGTCAACATGTCTATGACATTCACGCTGACTGAGAAGAGCAGCGTTTTCGCGGCAAATTACTCTCCCACCGTAGATTTAAGCAATGGTGAATACGAGCTCGGTCTAGCGGATTTTGAGAGTTATCACACGATATCGGACGTGAATTCCTCGAATAATAAATTTTACTTTGGCAAAGACGATGCGGAAATTACGATTCCCGAGGGATCGTACGAGCTGCAAGCGATACATGAATTTTTGAAAAAAACAATTTCAGGAAAACGTTCGCAACACACAGTTCGTGATGGTGATAAAAAACACACTGACGACGATGGCTTTGAGGATGGAGAATGGCCGATAGTGCTCCGCGCTAATTACAATACGATGAGGAGCGAGATCAAATGCGCCTACAGAACAAATTTTAGCAAGCCTAACAACATTGGATCGCTGCTAGGATTCTCGAACCGTATACTACAGCCGCAAGCCGAAAATGGTACGAGTCGGACGTGCTGATTAACATTATCAACTTGACCATTATCCGCGTTGAATGTAATGTCACCGCGGGTGCGTACAACAACGGCAAACTCGTTCATACGATACACGAATTTTCACCGAGGGTACCACCAGGATATAAGATATCGGAAACACCGGCGTACATCATTTACCTACTGATCATCGTACGGAGCATTACGGATTTAACGTTACGCGTTGTCGATCAGGACGGACGATTACTCGATTTTCGAGGAGAAGAGATCACCATTAGAGTGCATGTACGACGGTAGCAAAATTAACGTGTGATGCTCGTGTTGAACGGATCGAAAGACGTGAGAGACAATACAATCTTTACGACGTCAGCGACAACAACATCAAGATTTGCTAATACGCAATCATCCGGCACTAAGAAAAAGAAATTGAACGCATCAAACGTTGCGTTTTTACAATCTTTGGGATTCGCGGTGCGAAACATTTGAACGATGACTGACATTCTCAATATCGGGGATGAACCAATCTTTGACGATCGCATCGTCAAGATTGAGACTCACGCCTACAACCCATTCGTCAACACAACGTTCGGACACAGTGACGAGATAAGAAAACCCATACAACAACAGGATCTGTATACATTGCCGTACGAAAGTTTCTTATAGGAGCGTCCCGTTTGACCACGTCACGATTGACCACAGCCACTTATATCGACCGATGCCTAGGGTCATCAGCAACGATTAACCAATCAGAGAGCTTCATTTTAAACTGGCCAATTGACGACGTGGTCAATAGACTCCCACCCTTTTTTATACATCGAGGGAGAATTGAAGATAAACAATCCAACTGACGGATCCAATGTGGTACTGCAAAATAATTACGTCGCATTCATGTTTGATGAGATTCGATACGAACTTAATGGCGTGGAGATTGATCGCAACAGAAACGTGGGAATAACAAGTATGCTCAAAAACTATGTAACAATATCATCCGATAGAAGCGTGATTATGAGAAATGCTGGCTGGAGTGATCCAACTACTGTGAATGGACACTTTAATTTTTGCGTACCGCTCTACATGTTATTGGGATTTTGCGAGGATTACAGACGCATAGTAATTAACGCTCGTCACGAGTTGATCTTAATACGATCGCGCAATGACAACAATGGTCTGGTTGGAGCTTCGACGGTGGAGCCTCTGTGATCAACATATACAATGATAGATACAAGATACAATGGCGAATGCCACATGTGCTGTTGAGTGAAATTAAGAAGCTGTCTATGCTGCGCGCTCTGGAAAGCGGACGCTATCTCAGCATGGGTTTTCGCTCGTGAGATCTGTACGAGTTTCTGCTGTTGCAGCGTACAACCAAGCATTCGTGGGCCATTAAGACCGCGACTCAGTTGGAGAAATCACGATACGTTATCTTTGCTCTGCAGACGGGCCGGAAGAATGTTATGCTCGAGGATATAAGTAAATTTGACGACTGCAAATTAACAAACGTGAAACTTTATCTGAACTCGGAATGTTATCCGTACGACGACATGAATCTGGATTTCGATAAAAACAGATGGTCGATTCTATACGACACGTACGCGCGTTTCTGCAAAAACTATTACGGATACGAGTACCTCGAACCGAGTCTCATCGTCTCACTGTTTCTACTTTACGGTCCGTTTGTAATCATCGATTGTTCTCGACAAAATGAATCGATGAAAAATGCTACCGTAGACGTAAGAATAGAATTTGATCGTAAGGAAAATGTACCGGCAAACAGTACCGCTTATTGTCTCATTTTGCATGATCGCGTTGTCGAATACAATCCTCTAACGAACGTAGTAAAATTACATGAATCAGCATGAGCAGGAACGCTCGTCTTATCAACCAACGTTCAAATCTTCTGTAAATAATTATCCCTTCCAATAATAAAACATAAAAACTTGCGATATTCGATGATTAACATCAGTCGTTCGTCGTAGTTCTCGCCAATATCTTTTCATTATAGTTGTGCCAACGTTTGTGGATCTTCAAGGATTTATTATCAATAAAAAATTTATTGTGAAAGAAATTGCAATTCTGACTAAAAGATCTGTACTGTTGTAATGGTGCACCTTTCCCAACGCCTCGGACAAGCTCGTCGGTGCCAGGATTCGGGAGAAGGGGGAAGGGGGAAGACTCCAATTGACGAGAACGGGTTTTCTAGTGACAAATGTTTATTCAGCGGGAGTATTTACATGTGGTTGTGATCGTGTGCTATTTACATGTGTAATTGTGTACGTGTGAGGTATGTATGTGAGTATGTGGGGGTGTGAGTGTGAGCGCAAGCGGGCGTGGTATGCAAGCGGTACGGTTGCAAGCGGTGCGTCGTATTACAAGAGGGTTGTGCGGGTTGTTACAAGCTAGGCGGGTTGCGAGCGGTATATCTGGTTATCTACAAGCTAGGTGGCGCGGGTTGCGAGCGGGTCGCAGTACGGTGCGAATATCTACAAGCTAGGCGGCGCGGATCGCGAGCGGTTCGCAATACAGTGCGAGTATCTACAAGCTAGGCAGGTTGCGAGCGGTACATCTGGTTATTTACAAGCTAGGCGGCGCGGGTCGCGAGCGGATCACCATACAAGGCGATTTGCAGCGCGGGTATTTACTAGCTGGCTGCTAGGCGGCGATCGGGCGCGCGCCGTCGTCGGTCACCCGGGAACACCCGGCAGGAGAAGAGAACACCCTTCTCCCGGATCGACGGTTCGTCAGGATCGCGGCCGCCGGGAACACCCGGCAGAAGGAGAGTACACCCTCCTTCCGGATCGCGTGGTCGAGAGCGAAGTCGGTCACCGGGAACACCCGGCAGAAGAAGAAAACCTCTCTCCAAGTTCCTAACCGTCAATCCGGAAGAAGAGTGTTCTCTCCTTCTGCCGGGTATTCCCGGCGGCCGCGATCCCGATCAACCGTCGAAATGCGTTTCACAAAATGTATTTAAAATATTCAATTGGTGGTCGAATCATCATCATGAAGGTTCAATCAACCCATATTTACATTAAAACTATACTTCAAGTATTATTTTCTATATTCTGTAATTAAATTTTTTTCTATTTTGAATAAATTTGGAATTTTTATACATTTATATTTCTTTTACTGTCGCCTTCTCCTTTGCTCTCTCCTTTCCTTACACATCATACTCTCCTTGTCCTACGCCTATAACGCTGTCCTTTTCTCACCATGCGCGCTCTCCTTCCCGCTATCCTCCTTCCTCTCTATTCTTTCTCTCACACCCATATCTCCTTTTCCTATCATCATGCTCTCTTTTTCCTATCATCATGCACTTCTTGTCTTACACATACAGCGCCTTCCTTCTTACACCACATCATACTATAGAACGCCTGATTATATTTATAATCAAATTAAATATACATGATAATGCCCACCCACTATACGAAACGTTATTCTGTAGCGCAAACATCCGTACTGTCGGCGTTCTGTATATGTTTTCATTTAGCAAAATTTATATCTCACGCTTTGTCGTATACATTTGTAACCGAATATTTGAATCGATTTCATCATACGGCAGCCACACACGACTCTCGAGAAAGTACGTGGGAGTCCCCTCCTCATTACGTTTTTTGTGATATTAAAAATTGCTCGCAGTACTTTGAATAGTTTAGTATCGCATAAACTACAACGCCTTCGGTAGTGCTACAACTTTTGAATAGTTTAGTATCGCATAAATTACAACGTCTTCGGTAGTGCCATGACTTCTATAGTGCAATTTTTACGAAATCGTGAAATTGGTTTACCAAAGATTTATACAAGATCGCTAAAACTGTTTTTCGAGATCCGTGACGATATAGATTTTTTATGTGATGTGATTAATGAAGATACCGAAATAGAACTTTTGCAATTTGAAGATCCTGTTGTTGCGGAAATGAAGCAGCTTCGAAAAGAGAGGCTGCTACAGATAAAAAGAGAAAGAAAAATAGACTTTTTAGAAGAAAGAAGAAAGCGACTTGTACATAACTCATTTAATACACACACATGTGTTGAAAAGAACTGAAAAAGGATCAAAGGATCTTTTGTCTATCGACCTCGCTGCGTAATTTAAGCCTAGATGCTGCTATACATCCCCTACTCTTCTTTCCCGAGACGTTGTCTAACTCCGTTGGAACTGGCATAAAGTGTCTGACTGTGGTGCAGTAAGTGCATTTTTCTAAAGTTAAAAAAAATGTTGCAAATTGTGATGTTTATGGATGCACTTTTTGAAACGGGCTTTCGCCGCCTTCGTCTTCCGGAGGGGATTACCCATCGCCGGTACCATCGCCGCCGGTCACTTCGGCGAGCGCGAAATTTGGCCCGCGTCCTGTTCCAGGCGCTGTTGGGCGTTTTATTCGGAGATGTAAGTAGTTTTCATTATTATTTTATACGCTTTTTTATTTATAATATATTTATATTTATTAATTTTTCATAGATTTTCCGAATATATACGTATCCGATCCCTGGGTACAATAATATCGCGCACAGGGAGGGGATGCGATGGGTGTGGGCGAGAGAGAGAGAGAGAGAGCGCCGAGTGGAAGGATTTGTGGGGCGATCGTTCCGGGGTCCGAGATCTTGACGCGGAGTTTCCACATTTGTATGCGGATATATTCGACTTCCGCAGGCTATTCGGAGAGGAGTCCCTCGTATTGTAAGTATGCGCAAATTTTAAATATTTTTTTTTAAAGTACTAATAAAAATGTTTATTTTCTTTTCTGTTACAGACGCAACCATCACGAGTTCCCCCGCCGCCTCGCTCCAACGGATTTTTAGTTTTTAAATTTTATATTTTTATATCTCGTTAGATTTTATATTATCTTATATTTTTAATTTTCATATTTTTATATCTTTTATATTTTTAAGTTTATATTTTTTTATATTTTACATTTCTTATTTTATATTATATTATATTTTTAATTTTAAAACACGCACATACACACACTCTTTATATGTATACACACTTTTAAAATAAAAATTTATGTTAAACTCATATATATTACTTATTTGCGCCTTCTTCATCTATCCCCTCCTTCTTCCTCCTGTATTAGATATAATTAGATAATAAGATATATAATAGATATATAAGATAATATTTAATATTATAAAAAAACTTAACATACAAAAATTATCTTTTTCTCGCGTACGCCTTAGCCTCCGTCTTATCGCGCTTCCGCTATCATTTCCCCACACCCTCCTTCTTTCTCTCTCACACTATCTTCCTACTGCCATGCCGTATTGTGCTCTCCTTGTCCTACGTCTATAGCGCTGTCCTTTTCTCACCATACGCGCTCTCTTTCCCGTTCTTCCTCTCTATTCTTTCTCTCGCACCCATAACACGCTCTCCTTCGTCTCTATTCTTTCTCTCGCACCTATATCTCCTTTTCCTACCATCATGCTCTCCTTTTCCTATCATCATGCACTCTTTGTCATACACATACAGCGGCTTCCTTCTTATATCGTCATACTCTCCTTGTCCTACACTATATAGAACGCCTATAGCACCGTCTCTCTCTATCGCGTTGCGAAAGCCTATTGCACCGTCTCTCTCTACCGTGTTGCAAACGTCTTTAGCATCGTCTCTCTCTACCGCGCTGCAAACGCCTATAGCACCGTCTCTCTCTACTGCGTTGCGAATGCCTATCGCACCGTCTCTCTCTATACCACGTTGCGAACGCCTATCGCGTCGTTACCATGGGGATATAAAAATTTATTAATATTAATCTAATTATTTATTGCAAATATACATTATGAATAAACAGAGTGGGGTGAATATTTTATCTATAACAGTTGACATTCCTTTCTCTCACCATCAGACCTCCGCAATCAGTCAGAGAGGACACTCCCTCCACCTGCAGAACCATATGTACTCCCCTTCCCCCTCAATCTGAGAGGACATTTGGTACCCTCCCCCCCCACGAACATATCAGTACCAGGTGTTCCCGCTTACCTCACCCCCCTCAGATCCCTGTATTAGAACTCTCTTATTATATCTACTAATGTACCCCACATATGAGACAATAAAAGCAACCCCTCTACCCGTCCATAAACAAGACGAGCGATAATAGCGATAGACACCGATAGTCGAATGTATTTTACAACCGCGGAAAGCGAAAAATGTATGTGAAACGATAATCAATATGTATGCGAAAAAAGTCATCCGACACACCACATAGACAACCAAGCGTTATGCGAAGTACAGACATACGTACGAACAGACACATATATAAACAGCTGCAACACACGACACATACACGCTAACTCAACGATATAGATAACGCTGAGTGACGCGAACTCGTGGATATACTCCGCTAGGAAAAGACAGCTAATAGAAATAACATATAGTAACGGAGTAACAAAGAGAACCGAAATCAAAAGGTCAGGGCGAATAACAATAAAAGAAAAATGTAAATTGGTAACGCCCGATATAATAATAAAAGCGAGCAATACCTGCAATAACAACATATGTAAATACAAAAATATCTGACTACAACTTAACAAGCATACTGAAAATACAGACGAACGAACCAAACGACAAGGCAGAAAGCATAAAATTACGAAAAATAATACGGAACCCATCCGAATTAATGAAACTGAGTAACACACTGACCGAGACAGACAGATAGATAAATAAAGACAGTCTACAGATACGAGAACATGTAATATATCCCGCGATATTAAGTATCACAGGAACGATAATTATACTCAGTATTGTAGTGTTAACTCACATAGTAAGAAGAAGAAAGCAAACGAAAAAAGAACAACCGGACAATATAAGCACAATCCAAATAAGCATACCACGAGTACAAAGAGAAAAAATTTATGACAGACTTTACCAACCAGACACAACACTAAATAACGGAAACAACACAGCCATGTTATATTAATAAGACAAAATGTAAAAACATAGACTAAGAAGCGAAAATAAGGTAAAGAAAATTTACTAGCGGTAAATTTTCTTTTCCCAAAGGGAGAAGAATGTCGTAACCCGACACGCTTACCTGGAAAGAGAAAAGTAAATATATAAAATAAAGAAATAAAAAACTAAAATTAAGCAAGCAAAGCAAAGCATTAAAAAGAATTAAATAAGAAAATTAAATAAGAATTAAATAGAAAGATTAAGAAAGAAAAATAAGACGTGACCAACAAGAAAGCAAGTCACGGTCAAGCTGAGTAAGCATTACGATACCCGAGCACGGAGCACGTCCCACGCTCCGACCCGGAAAACCTCATTCTTCTGCCCTCGAAATTAAAGCGATATATAAACCGATCGCGAGAACCATCGCGATCGCTCGTAAGAAAGTCGCTAGTAAGAAAGCCGCGCGTAAATAAATTATCTACCTATGGACACGGTTCGCCATCACAACGACCGAATACGCGAGTTAATAGTAGTGTAAGATAAGTGTAACAGTACGACAGAAATATATTCTTTTACTATACAAGTACGGAGTGCGTTCATTTGCTGCCTGAGTTCCAACTCTTTGGGCGAATATCCCGGAAGACCCTATCCTCACGGCACGGGCACAACATCGTCTACAAATTTTATTGTCACAGAACATTCTATTAATGATAAAAATCTTGTTAAAACAGCATCACAGGAAGTAAATCATCTGTTAATGTCAACAGAATCAATAGTTATAATCAATCGACCATTATCACCAATAATAAATATTTTTACATGTAAATATAATTTTTAATTAATATATTAGGTACATCTAGGGTTGCCGACCGTCCGGTTTTGACCCAGACTGTCAAGTATTCAAGAGTCTTGTCCGGTGTCCGGTTGACAAGTTAAACCGGACGTCATATGTCCGGTTTCTAAGTATATACAAATAATAAAATGAAATGATAGATTTAAAAGGCTTAATTATCGACAATTGTTATGATTCTTGCACACAGAACATGGCTTGCCGCACAGTGAAAATTGATGCAATAACCAATCAAATCTGCCGCGCAGAAAAAATTAAACTCCAACTTTGATTGGCTATCGTGCAAACTTCCGCCGCGCGGTAAGGTTGGCACGATGTGTGCAGGAGTCATTAATTAACCGTTACATAATCGTTGTTTCATGATTAGTAAACATAACCTATTAAAGTAAAGTTTGTTGATCATTTTATATAATCTATCAGCAATTTATTTTAATTCGTGAGTCAGTATCTTTTTCGATTTACAGTGAAAAATATTTGAAAATTATTTACATTAAAAGGGACATAAGACATAACGCTGATGACCTCGGTCTTGATATATATGTAAAGGTTAGAATACTCGAATCTTTAAATAGATTTGTTTGCGTTGCTTGATATCTCCAAAAATGTTTGCTGAAAACGAGATAAATGTATATTCGGATGTTGAAGAAAAAGAAAGCGAAGATGTTGAGTGCAAAAAGTTTAAGTAACATGAACAGACATCATATGAGTCGTTGACAGTGAAAGTGGTATAAGTAAATTTTTTTCCAATTTGATAGAAAAAAATTGATTTATACCACTTTTGGTTCCTACGGGTCAAGGCCATTAGAGTCTATTAATGTAACTAATTACCAAATAATTTATTACAGGACTTTAAATTTGTTAAAAATGAATCAGCTAACACCAAAGAAGAAAGTAAAACGTTTCTGTTCTTTCAATGATAATTGGATTAAAGATGAAAATTTCAAATCATGGCTTATGAAATATAGCGAAAAATATGCAAGATATGTCAAATACGATTTACTGTAAAATACGATGGGATTAGTGCAGTTAAACAACACTTAAATTCACTAAAACATAAAAATATGGACAATCAGCAAAAACAAAACCAATTACTTCATAATTTTTTAGAAAGCAAGAATACAACTCTTTCTTTATGCGAACTTGCCTTTACATATCATTCGGTCAAACATCACCATAGTTATAATAGCGCAGATTGTTTCACTGAAAATGCTAAAATATTTTTTTCAGACTCTAAGTTAACACAAAAACTACATTGTGGTAGGACAAAAATGGAAGCAATAGTTAAAAATGTTTTGGCTAAAGCAAGTTTACAAGATGTTTTATATAATTTAAAAAATAGTTCTGTTTCTCAGATTGTGTTAATTAATAAACCTTGTAGTTCAGCTGCATGTTCCACAGATAAATCAGTTATTTTTGATTCCATACCTTATTCTATTGTATGCGATGCTAATAATCATGGTAATAAAAAAATGTTTCCTTGTATTATTAGATATTTTACACTTGAAAAATCTATTCAAAATTATATCATTGAATTTTATAAAGATGCAAACAAAACAACAATTGCAATTTTTCAAAATATTACAGAAATTTTGATTAAATCTGATTTATCAGCAAAGAACATGATTTCATTTTCAGCTGATAATGCTTTAGTAAATTTTGGCAAACATCACTCAGTATTTAAACTCTGAAAAATGAACATAATCCTGGTCTCATAGCAGGTAATTGTTTTTTATGTCATGTTCTAAATAACAGTATTAGACAAGCAAACAAAAAACTATCCTATGATATAGAGAATCTAATCATTAAAGTTTACAATGAATTCTCTATTAGTGCACAAAATGTTGAACAACTGAAAGAATGTTTTGAATTTGTGTAAATCTTGAATATAAAAACATTCTTTGTCATGTCCCAACAAGATGGCTTTCGTTGTATCCAGCTGTGGATAGGTTACTAAGATGTTGGTCAGCGATTAAAACTTACTTTTTACAACAAGATAATGTTCATCAAATAATTTTAGAATTTATAAGTGATCGCAGAATGAATCAGAAGAAGATATTTCTTCATATTCTACACGGAACAAAAACCTCTAATGGATGTTCACAAGATGTCTACCATGGAGATTCAAAACCTCCATTAAATGTCCATGAAACGTCCCGTAAACATCTACTAGACATCCACAGTTTCGCATTTCATACCTCCATTCGACATCCATTAGACGTATTCATAGATGTCATATGTACGTTATATGGAGTAATTATAGATATTTTGTGGACCTCTTATGGATGTCAGATATACGTTATATGAAGTAATTATAGATTAAATTAAAATGTGGATGTTATCGCCAACGATGAAATAATTCAAGAGATGCAATGGTTAGGCGACCAAACTGGCATAATTAAGCTTTTATTCAGTTATTCGGTATTAAACAAGCTTATCATTACAACGACAACGTTTCGACCTTTGGTTCAGGTCCTTATCAAGTCTAAAAGTTAAGAGTTGACAATTTGCGTAAGAATTTGACATGATGCAGTATTACATAAATAACTATTTATCGAGATGTTTGTTCTAATTAATTACAAAATAAAAAACGAAAGATCGTAACAGCCCATACCTATTCAAATAATGAGCAGCAATTATTCCATGGTTTTCTATTACACATCACAAGCACACATCAGAAAGCAGACTGAGATCTCTTTTAAAAACAATGACAAATAAACACACAGAGGTCGAATGTCGTTAAAAATATTTGAAGATATTGTAATATCTTCAAAAACCACACACACACGCGGGGGTGGCAAGGGGGCCTTCGTCCCCCTTTCGCACCCACCCCGCTGTTAGGGGTGCCTTGGACAGCAGTGCGCAAAAGTATGGTGCGTACTTTGTTAATGGTAAATTACGACTTAACTGACATAGTTATTTCTCAACAGCCCCCCGTGCGTGCGTGTGTGCGTGTGTCTAGTGATGCGTATTGCCTCCTCTTGCACGTAATAATTCTTCTATTCGTTGGGGCATACTGTTAATCAAATTTGTTATGTCTTTTTGTTTTAAATTATCCCATTTCTCTTGTAAATCATTGCGAAGTGCTATTTGAGCATTATATTTTTTAACTCTTCATTTTAGTACGTCCCATAAATGTTCTATAGGATTCATATCCGGACTCATAGCAAGCCACACCATTCGTTGTATGTTTACATCATTAAGATATTCGGTTACTATTCGTGCGACGTGTGGTCTCGCATTGTCTTGCATTAATAAAAAATTATCTCCAATAAATTCTTTGTAAGGCACAATGTACGAAATAATATCTTCGATATAAATGTGTGAATTCATATTGCGCTCAAAAAAATGAAGGTCTGTATGAGCATCTGATGATATTCCGGCTCAAACCATAATAAATCCACCATTAAAATTTTCCCTTATTTCCATGGCGCATGGAGCAAACCGTTCTTCAGGACGACGATATACTCGTTGACGTCCATCGAGTGCTTTAAGACAAAATCTTGATTCGTCCGTAAATAATACACGACTCCAATCACGAATATTCCAATTTTTATGTTCTATTGCAAAATTTAATCGAGCTTCGCGATGCCGATGTGTTAAAACTGGCATTAAGACTGGTCTTCGATAGTGAAGATTTTCTTCCGCAAGTCTTCAAATGGTGTTGTTGCTCACCTCCACTCCAAATTGTTGTAAATTGTTCTTTATTTCGACTGATGTAATATGTCGGTTTCTAAGTGCTGATGTAACAATATATTGGTCATCTTGTGCCGTGGTTCATCTTGAATGACCAGATCCAGGTCTCCGATCGTAAATACCTGTTTTCACATTGCATCTCTTTTACACTTGTTATATGAGTTATATGAGGAACGTTTAAAAAATTTGCAACATAACGTTGACCGTAGCAAAATCTAACACTGTCGCGAAATTGAGAGTATTCTAATTTCAGAGCATAATTACCTGTTTCAACATATCTGTTGTACACTCGCTGTACAATTGTACAAAGCACGTTTAAAAAATTCGCAACATAACGTTGACTTCTTCCATCCTTAATTAGCGCTATAACCTGTGCGACTGTATGAGAATCTAACATTGTCGCGAAATTGAGCAAGAGTTTTCTAATCACTCACGAGGAATCGAAACAATATGAATTCTCTGTATAATGTTCACACATACACACACACGCACACGCACGCACGCACGCGCGTGCAAACACACACACACACACACACACACACACACACACACATATACATGGGATCAGATTCCTGCCACGTCCACGCCGTTGATCCTGGGTAACGCCAAGAGCAGGACACACGCATACATAATGTACACGCACGCACTCATGAGAGATCTACGAGAGATCTAAATTGGCCATCCACCTCACACATTAAAAAATCGTCGTAGAAAAATGGACAAAATATGGATTTGTTAGGAATTGAATTACCTTCAAAACTCATACAGTTTTGCACCAGGGAGTTGACTCCACTTACAAGCTGCGCAATAGTTTAAAAAAAAATTTCTCTCATTTTTTAAGGTCTAGCTCTAAGGTCCCCCATTTTGTAATATTTGTTGTAACAAAATTATGATTTTTTTTGTTATTTAGAGGAATGTTTAAGCTTTCATTTGCACTTTGGTCCATCCCGATACGATAATTTTTGGCCGAGTTATCGCTATTTTTCTTATCGCCATCTCCTTTCGAAGGTTGGCGATTCAAACAGCTAACATTGTTTTTGACACAGCCATGCGGAAGATTTCGATGAAAGAATAATGGAACCACTTTCTAATGTCCTTTAGCCAGGAATTTTGTCATCTGCCGATGGATCTTTTCTCTTCTATTTTCCCTCCGATAATCAGCCTCAGCAATTCGTACCTTTCGCCTCGCATGATGTGCCCGATGTACCTCGTCTTCCTCTCCCTCACTGTGAGCATGAGTTCCTTTTGTTTTCCCATACGGTTTAGAACTTCCTTATTGGTCACTCTTTAAACTCAGGATATTCTGAGACTGCGACGGTATAGGTACTCAAAAGCATCAATTTTCCTTTCTGTAACTGGGTCAAGAATCCAGCTTTCACAACTGTATAATAGGACGAAGACATAGCATCTCAATTAAAAAGAGAGGTTAGGAGCTTCAAGCCTCCCTTGTCCTGTTCAGCGATTAGTTTTACGACTTCTGCATGCACTTCATCTGGGCCTGTGGCTTTTCCGTTCTTCTGTGCCTTTATCGCATGTATGACTTCACTTTTAGTTATTTCGGAACTGTTTTCATTTATATGATCGTCCGTTTCCGGTGGTTCCCTCGGTCGATTGTCATTATAGAAGTCCTTGACGTACTCCTTCCACCTTTGAACCTTTGCTTCCAATCCCAGAATTAATTCATTGTTTGCGTCTCGTAAGATAGGAATTTGGTGTTTTCGGCCACGATTTGTTAGTTCCTTTACTTTTTTATGCACATTGAAGGAGTCGTATTTTTCCTGAAGCCCCTCAATCTCCTTGCACTTTTCCGACATCCATATTTCTTTTGCTTTTCTACACTTACGCCGAATTAACCTGTTAAGCTCCGCGTATATCAACA
This sequence comes from Anoplolepis gracilipes, assembly GCF_047496725.1. Classification (NCBI taxonomy): domain Eukaryota; kingdom Metazoa; phylum Arthropoda; class Insecta; order Hymenoptera; family Formicidae; genus Anoplolepis; species Anoplolepis gracilipes. Next base: position 2,466,525 of record NC_132975.1, read on the forward strand.
GTTTTGCTTTTTGAGTCTTTCTTTTGGTCATGAGTTCCATAATTTCTTTGATCATCCATTCCTTCTTCCTTTCTGTATCGCGAGGTCTTGTTATCTGGTTGAGATTTGTGTTCTCGTTATTGCCGCCTTATCGCTATTGGAAGATGTTAAAAAATTTGTACTTAATTTAATGGGTGGCCTGTTTTTTTTTGCAGGTGAGTGTATTTATAATCTCTTATTTTTCAAACTAGAAATTAGAAAAAAGTATATCAAAGATTTAGAAGAGGACTAATAAAGTAATAATTTTATATACACACATAAAAATTAATTTATTTTAAATTAAGTAACAAAAATAAATTGAACTATTTATTTATTATAATTTGATTTTACAATTATTTAAACCTCTACAAATATAGTCTTTTTGTCATGAAACCTCACCAGCAGGAGTCATTAAATACTCTGCTATGGCATTTCGTTGCTTGTATGCTTCTGTTGTTGATCGATGAGCAATAGTTGACTGGATGCATTCAATTCCTCCTGAAGAATATATATTTCTCCATGTCCCAGATATAATATCTTCTTGTTCCACATCAATAAAATGAGAAGGACAACATGTTCCGTTTTAAATTTAATTTGAATCATTAATTGTTTTTAAAAAATTATGCAGACATATAGTTGCAATTACTATTTTATCTACAGTTTTCGGATGCGTGCATATAGGTTTTCTGAATACACGCCATCGTGATACAAGAATACCGAATGCGTTTTCAATTATTCTCCTGGCTCGTGACAATCTGTAGTTAAAAATTGCTTTTTTTGTTTCTAAATTTCGACCAGAATATGGCCTCATCATATTTTTGGATAATTGAAATGCTTCATCAGCAACAAAGAAGCACGGTGTTCTTGTATTACTTCCAAGCAAATGAGCTTCACATCGTGATAAATTTAAATTGTCATCAAGTAAAGCTTTGTCAAATTCAGATCTTGAAAATATTCCTACGTCATTGTTGCTGCCATATGCTCCACAGTCTATTAATGTAAATTTGTAATTACTGTTACATGCTGCCATCAATACTATACTAAAAGTTTTCTTGTAATTGTAGTATGAGCTTCCCGAGTTTGATGGTGCTTGTACATGCTGTATTTGCACATGTTTGCCATCTACTGCTTTGGAAAGTTTCATTCTTTCCAAAATCCTTCATAGATTTTTATCCATTCTTCTTCATTAGGTGCTTGAAGATATATTGGTGCCAATATTTCACCAATTAAGGCACATGTTTCCTTGATTATATCACGTACTGTCGATTTTCCAATTCTAAAGGCAAACGCAACGGATAAAATTTGATCTTCTGTGGCAAGATGTCTAAAACAATATATATAAACATTTAATTAAATAAATAAATTTTGATATTTGGTAAATATTAAATTATTAAAATAAATGCATACCTTAGAGTCAAAGCTAGGCGATGTTCAGGTATTAAAACTTGTTACGGACTGCGACAGAATTGGTATCATGTAAGTTGGCCATAAGTTTAGAATTGCGAGATCGATAAGCGAAATCCATATCAGTGGGAGCGATTACATAACTCGCCGCGGTGGCAGCACCCCCCGAGCCGCGAACGGCGCGATCTCAGAACGAATCGCGACGTATCGATTATCCGCGTTGATCAATGACGCGCCGGCGCACTCGCTTCCTTTCCGTTTTCGGTACTTCCTTCTTGTTCAGGCCGTCGACCCGATAGGACGTGTATCCGCGTGCTCTACGTTCCGTGGGAACAGAGTTCACGCTCGCGATATTCGGAGGCTCTCCATCTTAAGCACGTTCGTATTGTGCGCTCGGCGTTTCTCTCAGAACAAGGAGCCGAATCGGTCGCGTAACAACCGCACGATTCGTATCGAAGGACTGTGATTCGTCACGTAGTGATTCGCCATTGCAAGTTAGCGTTCGGCGGATGTCGTGTCAAGATCTCCAGTCACACAGTTAATTTCCTCGTGCTGTCAAGATATTCGTTCGTGTCGTGAGTGCGATCGCTCATGTCGTCGCGAAACCCGCTTGTGTCGTGTGCGAACATATCGGCGTCCTTGATCAACGCGACCAAAACCACGTGTATAGCAGTCTTGAGTGCGAGCGTAAATCGGCTATCCTCGCTCTCTCGCCCCGCAACGGACAAAGGTAACCAACATTTCCCGTCGGGAAAATTGGTAATTACGGCGGCCATTTCGTACGCCCAGGAGCGGGCTTCTTCAGTCCACGTGTTACACACGTGATTTTGTGTGCGAGTTCTTTGTGGATTGTAAGATTATGATATTTGAGTGTAATAAAATGTTTATCGTGAATTGTTAATCCACGCGTACTTTCGATCCGACACTGGTTTAAATCACGATCTCTTCAGCGCACCAATCGGAGAACGAACCACCTTATCCGCACATCCTGCTGGTCCTTCGAATACAATTCTAAATCACACACCCATTCCGAGACAACGCTCGATGACTTTTTTTGGTCAAAACCGGTTTCATCATTTCTAAGAGTTGATTGAAAATGGGTACAGACATTTTTGTATAACAGAAAAACATGCAAGGATCTTTTTTAATTTCTTGAAATAAATGATTCAAATATCCTTAATGAAAACGATTCATATTAATTGGCTGTAGCCAATATTCTCGATTAGTCCAACAACGAGATATTCGTATTTTTAATGCATAAATACCAATAATTAATATAAATAATGCATGTGTCAACAGTTCTTCCTCGTTATTTTGTCTATAAAACAAATATTAATAAATATTAACATATTGTGTTAAAAATTTTGATGTTAGCTTCATTTTTTTATTAGATATGTACTACTTTTCTCTAAGTATGTTACAATTTTTAACCTTATCTGACTGTTGCGTAAGACAATCACTTACCTAAAAGGAACGACGATTTTACTAGGAGTATATGTTTACGATATGAATATATTTAGCACAAGATATGATCAGAAACTCTCGTTAGAGCAACGGGCTGTAATTTTGCAATGACAGTGAGAAGATTTGATGTTAGCTACGCAATGTGCAGGTTTAACATTTAATAATGCAGGTAACTTTGTAGTAATCTGTGGAAAGTCATTCTTTATATCTTGTTAAATAGTAATATATTAATGCTAACACATACACACACATACAAGTTCATTATTAATATATTTATGTATATTAATATATTATTACAGAGTGTTCCCGAATTAGTGGATCAACTCTGGTGGGTAGATAGAGCGTGTTAAACTGAAGAGAAAAATCTTATATTATTTTGCTAAACTCGCAATAATTAATGAGATATAAATTATTAAAGATCGGCCAATTCATGCAAGTATAAGCGCGCGGCGCGAAGAAGCCTCCTACTTCTTAGTTGATACTAGGCGCGCGGCTAGACATAAACGCAGAGCGCACGTGTCTCTTTTAGTACGCCCTTTGTACGTTCTTTGTACATCCTTTGTAGAGCGCTCCGCCTACTGTCTCACCGCGCTTGCTGGAGTATCGTTCTGCTGGAGTATCGTTCTTCACGAAGGCAGTACTGTAGGGGGGTGAAGCGGGCGAAACTCGCTAGCTGGCGGAAGTTCGTCACATCGCACGGCAACTGGGAGCCCTGGGGCTTCGTTTACAAGCAACAGGCGAGCAAACTCCAGGTTGAGAGGGTGCTAAGCACACTTCGGTGTGGTGAATATTCCACAAAGTCACTAGGGGAGACTGCTAGTTACCTCCTGGATGTGCACATCCCAGATGACCGGGAGATAGAAGACACGCTCGAACAGCGTGAAATTAGAAACGCATGCAGGGTCGCTCCCGATACAGCCGACGCCTCTTTCTTCACGGAGGCGGAAATGGCTCGCGCGATGAAAACTTTTAAAAACAATAAAGCTCCGGGTTTAGATCTAGTCGAGGTCGCCGTACTCAAGGCGGCCTGTAAAATAATCCCCGGTCAGTTAGTTAGGCTTTTCAACGGGTGTCTTCAGTGGGGCGTCTTTCCTTCTGTCTGGAAGGAGGGTTCACTCCGAATCCTGCTGAAAGGCGAAGACAAGGACGAGAGAGACCCGAAATCCTACAGACCCATATGTCTCCTCTCCGTAGTAGGAAAACTTTTCGAGAAGCTTATAAAAGCTCGTCTGCTAGACACGTCACTGGCACCGGGGAAGGTCTCCGATCGACAATTCGGGTTCATGCCCGGAAGGTCGACGGAGGAAGCTGTCGTGGAGTTGCGACGGATGGTCTCTGCCTCCGAAAGGAGGTATGCCGTTGCGCTTCTCTTCGACATTTCCGGGGCTTTTGACAATGTCTGGTGGCCCCTTGTGTTAGATAGCCTTAAGAAACGAGATTGTCCGCGTAATATTTTTGAAGTACTCCGGAGTTACTTTAGCGATCGAAGTGTAAAAATTTCTCTTAGCTCCGCGGAGGTGTCCAAGCGGGCCGAGAGGGGATGCCCTCAGGGTTCCGTTCTGGGCCCGACCTGCTGGAACCTCATGTTTGATGGCCTATTGAGATTACTGGAAGACGTGATTCCAGATAGATTCGCCGCGTACGCGGACGACCTCGTGGTCGTCATAAACGGAAACTCGCGAAGAGAACTTGAAACAGAAGGCCAACGTGTAGTTAACATAATAACAGAATGGTATAGGTCCGCGAAACTTCAGATTTCCGAGCGTAAAACTGAAGCCATCATTCTGAAATCCGACGCGATCGCGAGAAACCCGATAGGTAGACGGGGAGGAGCACGACCGGATAGGAAGCGAAAAACAAGCAAGAAAACCGTCGACTTCGATAACAGACCGCCAATTATTAAAATCGGTGAAACGAAAATAGGGTTTAAGCAAACGGTTAGGTACCTTGGCGTCTATTTGGATAGAAATTTAAAGGTCAGAACGCACTGCGAATATTTAAACAGCAAAGTCGGGCAGCTGTTCGAGAAATTAGGTAGAGTAGCGAGAGCCCATTGGGGCCTGCGTTTTAGGACACTCTCCACAATCTACCGGGGCGTGTTCGCACCGACAGTGGCTTATGCCGCTGCGGGGTGGGCCGACCTGTGTACGGAGAGAGATATTAGAATTCTGAGAGCCTTGCAGCGTCGAGTCCTAATTTCAATGACTGGCGCATACCGCACGGCTTCGTGGGAGTCGCTTTGCGTCGTCGGAGGAGCGACTCCTGTAGATATAGTTCTTCGCGAAGGTGCCGCGCGTTATAACGTTAGGTCGGGAAAAGACGCCAAGATCGGCAATATTGAGATCCCCGCCGGAACCGAAAGAAAAACCGCAATCGTAGGAATTAAAAACGAGGCGATAAATATGTGGCAGACCCGATGGAACTCTTCAAGTAAGGGTCGTACCACGTTCGCCTTCTTTAGGGACGTGCGAGATAGGCTAGCTGCGCGTTCGCTAGAAATAAATCATTGGAGCACACAGGTCCTCACTGGACACGGGGATTTTAGAGAAAGACTCGCGTCGTTAGGTCTCGTGGAAAGTGACGTGTGCATTTGCGGAGGTGGAATTGATTCAGTCCAGCACTTCTTGCTGGAATGTCCCCTCTTTGACGCGCAGAGAGAGATACTGCGAAGCGTCGTACCGGAAGGTGAATGGCAGTGGCCGGATGTGGCACGCTTCTTCGTGTCAAACCCAGAGGCCCCTTCCGTATTCACCGATTTTTGCCGAGAATCCCTCTGGCTGAAGGGATACGAATCGTAGATTGTATACTAGGTAGGTCCGTTGTTCAACCGAAGAGGTCGGAGCCTTCGGGTATGGGGGTGTGACCCCGTAATCTTCTCGGGACAACCACGCTCTCGAGCAGCGTTCGCGTCGCGTTAGAGGAAATTAGGTAGGACTCCATTTACCCTATTACGCCCACCTATCCCACCATTCCCTTCGCCCGACAGGGTCAGAAGCATTCATCCAGGTCGGGATGCAAATGGACAGGCCTCCCCGTGGTCCCCGTGGGCACGACGGATAAGATAGCGGGGTGAAAGAGTCGGATAGTGGCGAATGCCAGCCGGCGGAGTTTATGTCACCCTAAGGAAGAAAGGATGGGCTTATTCGTCGTGGCCAAACTGTCCATCCTGCACACACGAACCAGCAGGCGCTACTGGATTTTTCCATCGCCCGTCTCGGGGCGGTTCCGATAGACAGTGGATGTAAAAATGTGGCGTATGCCTGAAAGGGCGAGGTAGCACGGGCCTTTCCCATTCGTGGGAACGGCTCACACATTAACTGTCTCACCGCGCTTTTTTTTTTTTTTTTTTTTTTTTTTTTTTTCCCCTCCTAATTTCATGCGGGTGCTCCCGCGGGATGAGGGTGCGGAGCGGTGGGTGCTCCTGCCGTGAAGCGTCCCTCAGTGGGAGCCGGTCGGGACCCTCGCCCGAAGGACTGGATGGGTGACTCAGTCACCCGCCGGGCCAGAGGCGGGGACCACCCCGATCCCAGTGACTCCCACGTGTGAGTGTGTGTGTGCGTGTGATTAATTTTCCATTTATTTTCAAGAACTTTATTTTCAGGTACAATCGGGTTTTGGATGTTGCCGTCTGTGGCTTCGTCGGCTAGGGCGGTCGTTAGGTCGTCGTTGTCGTCACGGTCGCTTTTGTCGAGGTCGGGCCCGCATAACGTCTAAAGACTAAGGTGTTAGGAACCGTGCTTAGGGTCTGCATGATCGCGTAGACGAAAAATGTCGCGGTCGCGAACGGTCCGTCCCGGGATACCTGCCGTCCTCCCGGTGTATCTAGGCTTGGCGGCGTAAAGGTGGCTCTACGTCGCTCGACCACCCCTTCCACCGTACTCGTGGGAATCACAATGAAATTCAATAAAATCTTTGACGTGGTGAGGAGGAGTGCCCGCCTGGCCGACCGCTTCCGGTCTGGCGCGGCCGCGAGTAGGGAAGCGCGGGGTGTCTCCGTCGTTGAGTCGTGGGTCTGCTCGACCGCGTGCTCGGTGGCGGCCTCCGCCTCCTCGAGAGCGCCTCACCGAGCTGTGCGCGGGCCCGTGACACAATACGCGATGGCGCACAGCCCCGAGATTGCGGTCTTCCTGCCGCTAGAACCGCGTTAGTTAATCGCGAAGCAACCGGGATTAGATTCGCGTACGTTGTGTTAGAGCGCTGTCTCATTACTACGATTAGGTCGGCGTCGGTCAATTTAGCGCGAGAATCGGAGACCGGCGTCAAACAAATAGCGCGCGAGATAGAAAAGCCCGCGATTAAACCCGCGATTAGACCCGCGCTTAGATCCGCGAACATTGCGACAACGGTGCGAAAGACGGTTAGATTCGCGGACCCAACCCCACCCCACACAGCGAGTGGCCCGGCGCCACAGGAATTAGGTAGGATAAACTCTAGCTTAGGTAGTGCGTCCACGGGTGTTAGGATACTGCAGCTGAACATGCGACGTTCGGCTGTAGTAACGGGTGAGGTACGTCAACTCGTAGTCGAAAAGCGACTTGACGTCTTAGTATTGCAGGAACCACACGTCGGGAAACAAGGTTCGGGTTACAAAGTCGTAGGATTAGGCATAGGGATGAGGGTTGCCGCAGTGCGCTCACAACGTCCGTGGGCAGCAGTGGTAATCTGCAATCCCAATTTAGATACGGTTTTCGTCTCGCAGCTTAGCACTACGCATTGTGTCTGCGTGGAAGTGCGGGCCCCCAGCTTCTCCTTCTACGTTGTCTCGTGTTACTTCCAGTACAGCTACGAGATTGAGAAGCACCTCAGCCACCTCGAAACGGTGCTTCGTTCACTGAGGGGGGAGAGACTTATTATAGGTGTAGACGCCAATGCTCGATCGTCACTCTGGGGTCCCCAACAGACAGACGATAGAGGTGCCAGATTCGAGGACCTCATCAGGGCACTTGGCTTGTCAGTGGTCAACGATGCTGGACAGCCACCCACCTTTTGGACGACAAGGGGTTCGTCATTCATCGACATAACCCTGACGTCGCCCTCCATGAACAAGTTCATCTGTGACTGGAAGATAAGGTGTGACTGGACCACCAGTGACCACAGGGCTGTGGACATAAGATTGAGATTGCCGAAAGAGTCAGGTGCCGATCAGGGCGCTGGGAACACGAGGTTCGACACAAGTCGGGCCGACTGGGAACGGTTCTCTGTCACCCTGACAGATCTTTCAAGATCGCAACTGGAGGCTATCGATCTGTGCTCCGCAATAGAAGTAGAGAAAATGGCAGAAACGCTCACAGTGGTGCTTACGCAGACCTGTGCTGCGTCAATGCCCAGAAAGCGCAAATTTAGGAAGTCCAACCCGTGGTGGACTAAAAAACTAACGATAGTTAAGAAACAGGTATATAGGTTGCGCCGTGCCCTTCAGGGAGGGCGAGAGGACCCTACTTACCTCCGGGTGCTGCTGGAGTATCGTTCTTCACAAAGGCAGTACTGTAGGGGGGTGAGGCGGGCGAAACTCGCAAGCTGGCGGAAGTTCGTCACATCGCACGGCAACCGGGAGCCCTGGGGCTTCGTTTACAAGCAACAGGCGAGCAAACTCCAGGTTGAGGGGGTGCTAAGTACACTCCGGTGTGGCGAATATTCCACAAAATCACTAGGGGGACCGCTAGTTACCTCCTGGATGTGCACATCCCAGATGACCGGGAGATAGAAGACACGCTCGAACAGCGTGAAATTAGAAACGCATGCAGGGTCGCTCCCGATACACCCGACGCCTCTTTCTTCACGGAGGCGGAAATGGCTCGCGCGGTGAAGACTTTTAAAAACAATAAAGCTCCGGGTTTAGATCTAGTCGAGGTCGCCGTACTCAAGGCGGCCTGTAAAATAATCCCCGGTCAGTTAGTTAGGCTTTTTAACGGGTGTCTCCAATGGGGCGTCTTTCCTTCTGTCTAGAAGGAGGGTTCACTCCGAATCCTGCTGAAAGGCGAAGACAAGGACGAGAGAGACCCGAAATCCTACAGACCCATTTGTCTCCTCTCCGTAGTAGGAAAACTTTTCGAGAAGCTTATAAAAGCTCGTCTGCTAGACACGTCACTGGCACCGGGGAAGGTCTCCGATCGGCAATTCGGGTTCATGCCCGGAAGGTCGACGGAGGAAGCTGTCGTGGAGTTGCGACGGATGGTCTCTGCCTCCGAAAGGAGGTACGCTATTGCGCTTCTCTTTGACATTTCCGGGGCTTTTGACAATGTCTGGTGGCCCCTTGTGTTAGATAGCCTTAAGAAACGGGATTGTCCGCGTAATATCTTCGAAGTACTCCGGAGTTACTTCAGCGACCGAAGTGTAAAAATTTCTCTTAGCTCCGCGGAAGTGTCCAAGCGGGCCGAGAGGGGGTGCCCTCAGGGTTCCGTTCTGGGCCCGGCCTGCTGGAACCTCATGTTTGATGGCCTATTGAAAGTACTGGAAGACGTGATTCCAGATAGATTCGCCGCGTACGCGGACGACCTCGTGGTCGTCATAAACGGAAACTCGCGAAGAGAACTCGAGACAGAAGGCCAACGTGTAGTTAACATAATAACAGAATAGTGTAGGTCCGCGAAACTTCAGATTTCCGAGCGTAAAACTGAAGCCATCATTCTGAAATCCGACGCGATCGCGAAAAACCCGATAGGTAGACGGGGAGGAGCACGACCGGATAGGAAGCGAAAAACAAATAAGAAAACCGTCGACTTCGAGAATAGACCGCCAATTATTAAAATCGGAAAAACAAAAATAGGGTTTAAGCGAACGGTTAGGTATCTTGGCGTCTACCTGGATAGAAATTTAAAGGTTAGATCGCACTGCGAATACTTAAACAGCATAGTCGGGCCGCTGTTCGAGAAGTTAGGTAGAGTAGCGAGAGCCCATTGGAGCCTGCGTTTTAGGACACTCTCCACAATCTACCGGGGCGTGTTCGCACCGACAGTGGCTTATGCCGCTGCGGGGTGGGCCGACCTGTGTACGGAGAGATATTAGAATTCTGAAAGCCTTGCAGCGTTGAGTCTTAATTTCAATGACTGGCGCATACCGCACGGCCTCGTGGGAATCACTTTGCGTTGTCGGAGGAGCGACTCCTGTAGATATAGTTCTTCGTGAAGGTGCCGCGCGTTATAACGTTAGGTCGGGAAAAGACGCCAAGATCGGTAATATTGAGATCCCCGCCGGAACCGAAAGAAAAACCGCGATCGTAGGAATTAAAAATGAGGCGATAAATATGTGGCAGACCCGATGGAACTCTTCAAGTAAGAGTCGTACCACGTTTGCCTTCCTTAGGGACGTGCGAGATAGACTAGCTGCGCGTTCGTTGGAAATAAACCATTGGAGCACACAGGTCCTCACTGGACACGGAGATTTTAGGGAAAGACTCGCGGCGTTAAGTTTCGTGGAAAGTGAAGTGTGCATTTGCGGAGGTGGAGTTGACTCAGTTCAGCACTTCTTGCTGGAATGTCCCCTCTTTGACGCGCAGAGAGAGATCCTGCGAAGCGTCGTACCGGAAGGTGAATGGCAATGGCCGGATGTGGCACGCTTCTTCGTGTCAAGCCCAGAGGCCCTTTCCGTGTTCACCGATTTTTGCCGAGAATCCCTCTGGCTGAAGGGATACGAAACGTAGATTATATATTAGGTAGGCGCGTTGTTCAACCGAAGAGGTCGGAGCCTTCGGGTATGGGGGTGTGACCCCGTAATCTTCTCGGGACAACCACGCTCTCGAGCAGCGTTCGCGTCGCGTTAGATAAAATTAGGTAGGACTCCATTTACCTTGATACGCCCACCTATCCCACCATTCCCTTCGCCCGACAGGGTCAGAAGCGTTCATCCAGGTCGGGATGCAAATGGACAGGCCTCCCCGTGGTCCCCATGGGCACGACGGATAAGATAGCGGGGTGAAGGAGTCGGATAGTGGCGAATGCCAGTCGGCGGAGTCTATGTCACCCTAAGGAAGGAAGGATGGGCTTATTCGTCGTGGCCAAACTGTCCATCCTGCACACACGAACCAGCAGGTGCTACTGGATTTTTCCATCGCCCGTCTCGGGGCGATTCCGATAGACAGTGGATGTAAAAATGTGGCGTATGCCTGAAAGGGCGAGGTAGCACGGGCTTTTCCCATTCGTGGGAACGGCTCACACATTAACTGTCTCACCGCGCGCCTAGTATCAACTAACAAGTAGAAGGCTTCTTCGCGTTGCGCGCTTATACTGGCATGAATTGGCCGATCTTTAATAATTTATATCTCATTAATTATTGCGAGTTTAGCAAAATAATATAAGATTTTTCTTTTTAGTTTAACACGCTCTATCTACCCACAAGAATTGATCCATTAATTCTGGAACACCCTGTATATTAATATATTTCTGTATATGAATATTTCATATATAGAGTGTCCGGTAATAATCGCCCCACCTTTCATGGGCAGATAGAGCAGGTCAAACTGAACATAAAAATTCTCTATCATTTTGCGATTTTCGTAATAATTACCGAGAAATTAATTAAGGGGTTATACTTAGTTATAAATGTCGAAAAAAATCGAAATTTTTTTTATTTCATTTTATGAAAGTACAGCCTCTTAAGAATATTTTCTCAAAATTTCAAAGCAATCGGAGCAGTAGAACGAAAGTTATGACTATTTATAGCGCGCTACCTGAGAGTGCGGCTCTTCGTGCACAGCGCCCAATAGGCGATGCCGTTACTTTTTCTTCGCAAGCAGGCCTCTATTGTTTCCGTGAATTTTGGAGGACACTACTCGTAAATATACGTTAGTATTAGTATGTTTACAAACGCCGGAGATATTTCTAGAACCCTCGATCAGTTGTTTTCTGGCTTTCGAAGCAGTAGCATCGAAGCGAAGAGTAATTTTTGTTCGAACAACGTTTTTCCGACACGTTTTTGGAAGTTTCTATTAATAATGAACAAAACGCAGAAAATTTCGCGCCATATCAGATCGACTAAGAAAATACAAAGATCAAGGCCGAAATAAAGGAGATAGTCTTTCAACCCAAAGACTGCAGAGACCGACGAAAGCAGTTTTAGTGCATCTTGAAAAACATTGAAACATTGTGATGAGGTGAACGTACCGGTTGATCATTCAATTGAATATCGAATTATCAATTTTATATTGGTATTTACGACTCTTTCACAATTTGTAAAGTGCAAAACTTGTGATGGTGATATTAAATTTGCTCCGATGCAGACACGAGGACTAGGATTTAAAATTGCGTTAACTTGTGATAATTGCCTACAGCGAAAAATCAATTCTTTTATAAATCATTCTTTCGAAATAAACAGACGCTTTATATTTGTAATGCGATTACTTGGCTTAGGAGCAGCGGGCTGTGAAAAATTTTGCGAGCTCATGGATATGCCACCGTTTTTGTTTCAAACAACTTATGACATTATATTGAATCACATATGTGATTCTGTGAAAGCGGTATTTGATAAATTTATGACATATGCTGTGCGTGAAGAAATTGAAAAGACGGATGGACCGAATAAAACTCATTTGACAGTATCTGGTGACGGTACGTGGAAAAAACGTGGATTCACATCATTGTATGGAGTTTCTTCCTTGATTGGATATTATATAGGCAAGATTATTGATATTGTGGTGAAAAGTGCATATTGCAAATGGTGTGAAATGTGGGATAAAAAACAAGATACAGCTGAGTATGAAGAGTTGAAGAACGCGCATGAACCTAATTGCACAGCAAATCACACGGAATCAGCTGGAAAAATGAAGGTCGATGCTATGATAGAAATGTTTCAACGTTTCGAAAAAGTGCATGGTGTAAAATACACGAATTACATTGGTGACGGCGATTTGAAAACGTACACTGCCATAAAGAATGTAAGGCCGTATGGAAAACTGGAAGTAAAAAAAAAAGAATGCATTGGCCATGTGCAAAAAAGAATAGGCACTCGATTGCGTAATTTGAAAAAGAAAAATACAGGGTTCGGAGGAAAAGGAAAGTTGACCGGGAAAATGATTGACAAATTAACGATATATTACAGCTTAGCGATTCGTCGTAATCCTGATTCAGTTGAAGCAATGAAAAATGCTATTTGGTCAACGTATTATCACTACAACTCCACTGACAAACATCCACAGCATGACAAGTGCCCGGCCGGCAGTGATTCATGGTGTGAGTGGCAAAAAGCTTTCGCAGCGCTGCTCGATGGTAAAAATAAAAAACAAAATAAGATGCCTGACTTCGAGCATAGCTACAAACCTCTTCTTCAAGACGTTTTAAAAGCTATAAAGTCTACTTATGAAGATCTTTCAAAAAATGAATTGCTGGAAAGATGCCTAGGCGGATTCATGCAGAACAACAATGAGAGTTACAATCAACTCATTTGGAAAATCACTCCGAAGAATCTTCCTGGAGGTATGCAGCCGGTCCAAATTGCAGCTTATACATCTGCCTGTGTTTTCAATGAGGGAAATATTGCAATTTTGAAGATTTTTTAAACTTTGGGGATATCCTGTGGCTCTCATGCCCATACGTTTGTCGCAAAGGCAGATAATCAGCGCATGTCGATCGCCGAGCAGCGCGCGCAAAGTGCCTCTAAAGAGGGAAGGATCGCTCGACGACAAAGCCAGATCAACCATCTGGCTGCCAAAGATGCAGAAGGGACCCTTTATGGCTCTGGAATAGATGACTCTATGTAAGTTCGAAGAAATTAATTTTATTTATGAAAAAAGTAGTCTTAAAACTTTAACCGTGATTATCTCAGAATTTTGTTTTTTGAAAAGTACCGTTGCGGTGAGCATGATTTGTGGAGAACCATTTCACCGATCGATTTGAATCTTTGTCGTGTTTATTTCTAATTACAATGGCTCCCTCGTGAACGAAGGGATTTTCATTTGCACCAAAGTTAACATTTTTATGGCCAAAAAAACCGAATTTTTTTACCTCTAAAATCGAACTTTTTGGCAAAGTCGTCGCCATTTATTTAAAAAACTACATTTCGATAAACCCTTCGTTCACGAAGTCCGCAAAGGAATATACTAACGAGATCTTTTTGATTTTTTGATTTCAGATAAGCTCTTCCAGAGTTATCATGCTCACTGCAAGCGACATAGAAAAAAAGGAATTTTAGCAGAACGGCCATATTGTCTATTATAAACATATATTGACCAGAAAAATCATACAAGTACCTAAAAACATGTTCAACTTGGTGTTGTGAAACATGTCAATAAAAATTTATTAACATTATATAAAAAAAATCATAAAAATCTTTTAATTTTCCGCATCCTAACTAGGTATAACCCCTTAACAAAGATTGTCAAATCCGCACGAGTACAAGCGCGTGGCGAGAAGGCCCATCCTAGTGCTACGCGGTTACTGAGCGCGCTACTCATAGGCAGCCATTGCTAGTCGTAGGCCGCTTCTCCTATCATTCAATGAGCGCCTAGTGACCGCATAGCAGTAGGATGGGCCTTCTCGCCGCGTGCTTGTACTTGCGCGGATTTGTCAATCTTTGTTAATTAATTTCTCGGTAATTATTACGAAGATCGCAAAATGGTAAAGGACTTTTCTATTCGGTTTGACCTGCTCTATCTGCCTATGAAAGGTGGGACGATTATTACCGGACACCCTGTATAACAAAAATAAGAAATAATCATTTTTAATTTTTTAAAGATGATCATTTCCTATATCTTGTTTAATATTAATTAATCTATACATAGCATAAAAATAAATAAATTTTATTACCTTATTAAGAATTATTATTATTTAGATGTAAACTTGAGAATTATAATTGTATATTAACGTAGAGAGAAGAAAGGAGAAAAAAGTTATTAGGTTATACAAACGCGCTATGATTGGTGGAACGTAACGTGTTAAGTTTCCATGTACCTTGACTTTCCTGCTTATGGATTACTGCTTAAGTCTCTGTCTAAGTTTTTTTATGTGCTCCAGGCTTTAGTCTCTCGCTCGGCGAGATCCGTCGGTCGTAACGGCCGCGATTTCTTTATAGATTAAAATAGGGTGCACCGCGCCTTCGCTTTTGCCCAGCCGGTGTTCGCCGGGCAGCGGACTTCCGACGGATGGACGGTCGGGAATGAACGAGGAGTTAGTAAAATCGTAAAATTAAAACACATTTAATTATGTTAATTATGTTAAAGTAAAAATGTATAACTGCTAGTTGCAAATTCAGATTTTTACTTAACATAATTATGTGTTTCCCCCCGCATGGGTCTCCACCTTGGCGCGGTGGAGGGGCTTAAGGTCGCACCCAGGTTCACCCTCGGGGATGAAACTGGGTACGACCGACGAAGAGGGACCCCCCCAAGCTAAGGTATTAGCGAGCCGACGGCTACATCACGCAGGGGGCGCTGCGTGATAAACGGTGCCTCCCGGACACCGGGCGAAATCCGAAAGTAGACAGCTAAGCCCCGGGCGAACGCGGCTCCGCACCGGTGAGACCGTTTTCCCGCGAATTCGTGAGACTAACATGAATGATAAAAACAACAATACAAATTTAAACAAAGTGCTCCAGGGCGTGGTTTCCCTAGGAAGCGAACGACCGGAAGAAGTTTCTAATACCTCTGGTACCCACCCAAAAACCCACGTTCGATATAGCGGCGCCGCCAGACGACGCTATAAGAAGCAGATGCAACTCCAGGGGGAGGGAAAGGTCATGGAGACTGAAAAAACTCCTTCTGCAGCTGCCTCCTGAGGGAACAGGAGGAACGAAACAGGCTGGAACGGCAAAACGCCCTAGAACGACCATGAACACTCCCAGCCCCTCAAACAGGCAACCTGGGAAAAAGCCCCGGATCAACAATCAGAGGTCGTTCGCCCAGGCGGCCAAGGGTATCAGCAGGATCGCTGTCGCAGACAACTTTTATGATGCAAAACTAGGTGACGGAGAGGCAGCGGAAGTCAAGAAGCTGATCAGGAGATGCATTATTGGTTTTGCCTGCGCGAACGAGGAATCGGCGAACTGGCTGAAAAGCCTCTTCGCCGATCTTAGCGTAGAGAACACTCCCCTGCGTGTGCCGCCAGTCGATGAACTACCAAAGCGACATCGGGTGGTAGTGCACGTGAAGGATTCGGACCTCTCAACCAAAGAGGCCATTGAACTCCTTGATAGGCAGAATGCGGGCCTGGCCCCCGGGGATTGGGTGATCTTGGGTGGGAGCGAAAGCAGGAATACTTTAAGCACCCACTTCGCCTGCCTGGTGAGAACAGGTATAGCACTAATTCAGGAACCATGGCACCTAATCTGAAGAATGCTATCAAAGGTTTGAGTGGGTGCGGCACAATATGCTACATACGATCAAACCGAAAAATTAGAACTTGCATAGCCACACAGAGTCTAACTGCAATTTTTATGCCACAGCTCAGCTGCGAGGACTTAACAGTAATCCAGACACAGCTAAAATTTTCGACAACGGAATCCTTGGATGTGTTGATAGGCTTAACTTACATGCCCTATAACTCTGAGGAACCGCCACCTCAGGTGGAAATCAAAAATTTGATAACTTATGCGGAGGAATGTGGATTCGGATTACCACTTGGATGCGATACCAACTCCCACCACGTCGGATGGGGGAGCTCGGACATCAATTCCAGGGGAGAAAGCCTGCATGACTTCATCATGAGAGCTGGCCTTATTATTCTAAATAGGGATACAGAATTTACCTTTCAAGACTCTAGAAGACAAGAGGTAATCGACATCACTTTATGTACGAGAAGGGTGGCTGGTCTAGTACGGATTGGAGGGTCTCGAATGAACCCTCTGGTTCTGATCACAGACTAATACGCCTAACTCTTTACCACATATCGGAGGACAAATGGACGCGTAATCCTAAAAGGACTGATTGGAATGGATATAGGGCTGCTCTATCAGCCATTCTCAGGTCAGTCCCAACCAAATTCTTTAACAAGAATGATCTCGACGCGGCGGCACTCTTCATGAAAGGCGCCATAATAGATGCGTACGAAGCAAACTGTCCGCTGAGGAGAAGTCAGTCCTCTACCAAAGTTCCCTGGTGGAGCAAAGAGCTTACAAAGCTCAGGTTGAGGACTAGGAGACTCTTCAACAAGGCCAAGAATTCTGGCTCCGCAGCCTGCTGGGAAGCCTTTAAAAGTGCACGGCGGGAGTACAGTAAAGCCATAACCTCAGCTAAACGACAAAGCTGGAGGAATATCTGTGAAAGCATGGAGAGCCTCCCAAAGGCATTCAGGCTTAATAGAATTCTTAACTCTGATAGTCGCTCGCAAATGGACTGTCTTAAACACACAAGCGGACACTATACAGAAAACCATACTGAATCTTTAATACTCCTGATGGAGACTCACTTTTCAGGTTTTCAACCTCTGACGTCACAACACCCCTCTTCCAAGGCGCTTATATCCAGGGATGGTTACAAGCTCAGGGAGTGGTCGCTAGCGGCAGAGGTGGTGTATGCGAAAGGTGTGGAGCGGGCCATCCGGTCGTTTGACCCCTACAAAGTACCGGACCTAGATGGAATCTACCCCATCCTCCTTAAAGAGGGGTTGGGACCTCTGTTGGGCCTCCTTACAAAAATCTTTAGAGCTAGCATAGCTCTAAGACATGTCCCACTGGCCTGAAGTGGCACTAGAGTGTGCTTCATTCCAAAGCCAGGTAGAAACGGCCATATTATGGCTAAAGACTTTAGACCCATCAGCCTTATCTTCTTTTTGTTGAAAACATTAGAGAGATTAGTTGAGGGCTTCATAAAAACAGGGCCTCTGGTTCGTAAACTTCTGTCTTCGTGTCAGTACGCCTACAGGGAGGGCAGGTCTACAGACACTGCCCTACATCACCTTGTGAGTAGTATTGAAACTCAACTCACAGCCAAGGGGTACGCCCTAGGCGTCTTCTTAGATATTGAGGGAGCTTTTGATAGCACCTCCGGTTATTATGAGAGGCATGGGCAACCATGACATACCAGCCGCTATTATTGACTGGACATTAAGTATGCTGACAGGCAGACTTCTAACTATCAATCAGGAAAACTTGCCTCTGAGAGGTGTCCCCGCGAAAGGCTGCCCGCAGGGTGGAGTTCTGTCTCCACTCCTGTGGTGCTTTGTGGTGGATGAGCTCCTAGTCAATCTGCAGAAAGCCAGTCTCCGGGTATATGGCTATTCTGACGATGTAGCCATCGTATTAAGGGGTGGCTTTTTTTCAACTCTCAAGAAGCTTATGGATAATGCACTGAGAATCGTTCAAAACTGATGTGAGGCTAGAGGTCTAACGGTAAACCCAAATAAGACTGAAGCCATGATCTTTACCAGGAAATATAAGCCAGAGAGCATCGACGCGCTAAAGCTCTGGAACAAAGAAATACAGTTCTCCTCTTCCATAAAATATTTGGATGTCCATCTTGATCCCAAATTGAACTGGAACTATCATCTTGAAGTTAAAAGAAAGAAATTGTACATCTCTTTTTAGGCATGTAGAAGGACGATGAGCGGTACCTGGGGGATCAAACCCAGCATTGCGTTATGAATCTACAAGTCTGTTCTGCTGCCAAGGATGACGTATGAGGCGGTGGTCTGGTAGCCAAGAATGGAAAAAGTGGGGACAAGGAACCTGCTGAAAAGCCTACAGGGTGGATACTTAAAGGCAGCAGTAGGGGCCATGAAAACTACCCCAACAGAGGCGCTGGAAGTAGCTCTCTGCATTCCTCCGCTTGACCAGAAGATCATCTGCGCGGCCAAGTCGACGGCTTACAGATTACACTGTTAAAGGGAGTGGAGATACGCTGAACTTGGACACACCAGACTAAGCTTTCTCTAAGATCGCCCTTTCTCCCTGAAACAGGATAGATCGACAAAGAAATACCATCTGGGAAAGACTATCAAGGTTCTTATACCAGATAGGGCAGACTGGGAGAATCAACGCTTTATTGATTGCCTGGATCCAGACGTATAGTATACAGCGGTTCAGGCAACAATGGTCGCTATGGAGCAGGTATATATGCTCCAAAGAACAACTACAAAACAAGCATTCCCATAGGGGGATTGGCCACGGTCTTTGAAGCTGAGGTCTTAGTCATCTTGGAATGCGCTAACCTACAAATCACTGCCGGGGCAGGCAACAAAAACATTGTTGTTTGCTCGGACAGCCGAGCAGCCCTGGGTGCTCTTGTTAAACCCACCACGAAACCTCCCTGGTTTGGGATTGCATGCAAGCACTCAATCGACTAGGGAAACACAACAAGGTTACCTTGATGTGGGTACCGGGTCACCAAGGCATCCAAGGCAATGAGATGGCGGACGATCTAGCGAAAGCGGGCACCCTTGGGACCCTGCTGAACAGATCGTAGGAGTCCCTTTTGCCCTGGGCAAAAGAATCATTATGGGACAGCTTCAACAAAGACACCGGATCTCCTGGGAGCAGGGGGGGCTGCAGACAAACGAGGACCCTGATGAGTCAACCCTCACAAGACAGAGCACGCGAGCTCTTGGCTCTAAGCAGAGGGAAATTAAGACTTGCTCTTAGCCTCCTCACGGGACATGTGCACCTTCGGGCTCAAATGTCCATCTTGGGGCTGGCGACACAGGACACATGTCGACTATGTGGAGAGGATAGAGAGGACAGCCTTCACATCCTGTGCCGCTGTCCCGCCTTAGTCCTCAAAAGATACAGACACCTAGGGTCTATGTTTCTTGAACCGGGTGATCTGAAGAACAAAAAGATAAACAACCTGTGCAAGCTGGCGGAAAACGCCGGCTTGGGTTTGCAGGGATAATCTTCAATCACCAGTGGGGAGTTACAATGAAACTTTTAGATCTAGGTGACCTCAGAAACTCTCTGTAGTACCACTCGCTCTTTTACTTACTTACTAATTATGTGTTCTCTTTACACCAATTGATTCGTCATATTATTCTGTGCATAAAAGTATTAGAGTAGGATAATCAAAAAATGAATATTTTACGAGATATCTTGTATTTTATGTCAAAATACTGCAACTTTGAAGCCTTATAACTCAAAAAATACTTAAAGAAAAATACTTTGTCATAAGTGTTTTGGAAAACTCTCGAGATGAGCTACAAGAATATGTAAAAATATATAGGGTGTTCCATTTAAAAAACTTGAAGTGACCTTCACGTGACCTTCAAATGATTTTTCAAGGTCAAACCAATGGTACCATCTTATGGCTCCCTCGAAACCATACAACTTTTGTCTGAAACATCTGTAAAACGTATTATTCGGGAGATATTTGAGTTCGTTATTTAAAATGGGACACCCTGTATATACTGGGTGTCCCAGAACAACCTTCCGTCTGTAAAATGACGTATTCTTGACACAATTTTAAAAGAATTTTTTCTTTACCAAAATTTGATTTGAAGCGTAGTTTTTGAGTTATAAGCAAAAATAGTTAGCAAATCACACGTCGAGCACAGAAGGCAGGCAGGAGCGGCGCGGCGCACCGCGAACGCAGGCGCAACTGACTGTCCGACGAGTGATTACCGCCGCATAAGTCGCTAACTATTTTATTTTATAACATAAAATTATGCTTTAAATTAATTTTAGTAAAGAAGAAAATGTCTTATAATTACGTCAGGAATAAGTGTCCTTAAAATAATGTTACTTTAATGACCAAAAGTTGTTCTGGATCGCCGGCCGTCGGACGCTGCAATCAGCTGATTGCTACACGCGATGTGTCTCTCTGCTGAGCCGGAAAATCAATATATCGATCGGTTTGAAGTCGTTGACGACAATGTCGATGACAATCAAAGGAGCGTCGCCGTCGCGAAGACGGTTATTTCTCTCTCTCTTTCTCTCACTCACTCTGTCCCTTTCTTTTACGCACACACTCAGCATACACACATCGCGTGTAATAATCAGCTGATCGCAGCGTCTGACGGTCGGCAATCCGGAACAACTTTTGGTCATTAAAGTAACGTTATTTTAAGGAACACTTATTCCTGACGTAATTATAAGACATTTTCTTCTTTACAAAAATTTTATTTAAAGCATAATTTTATGCTATAATATAAAATAGTTAGCGACTCATGCTGCGGTAATCACCCGTCGGACGGTCAGCTGCGCTCGCGCTCGCGGTGCGCCGCACCGCTTCTGCCTGCCTTCTTTACTCGACGCGTGATTAGCTAACTATTTTTGCTTATAACACAAAAACTACACTTCAAATAAAATTTTAGTAAAGGAAAAATTGTCTTAGAATTGTGTCAGAAATACGTCATTTTACGGACGGAAGGTTGTTCTGGGACACCCTGTATACATATATATAGTGTGACATTGCCGTCACGACGGGCGTCCACCTCGCTAAAAAGAATCGCGAGGCACGAACCGAGCGTACGCGCCGGTCGAGATATCGAGAGCCCTACCGCGATTCCCAAAAAGGCGAGCGATTACGATTATTGAATTTAAGTATTAACCATTGTGACTATTGTATTTTGAGCGCCATAAATCACGGTGACAACGTGAGATTAAGAAGAGGACCACTTGAATGGAAACAATGGAGAAGGAATGTCGAAAACACCGTGCGCCGACGACAACAAGGATTGGCCATCCTCGAGGAGCCTCGCGGACGCCCAGAAAATCGACCCGGCGCGGCAGGGCCGACCGACAGCAAAGGGCGAAAAAGACGCCCCCAAAACCGGGAGAAAAATTGTTGCAACACACGGGGGAGAGCGACGTCCTACCCCGAAAGGAAGAAACAAGGACATGGACGACCGGCCACCCCGTCGATGAAGAGTGTTGCGAAAAATCAGCAAGAGCGATAGCGGAGGCCCGATCGCCCGAGACACGGGAGCGCGGGCGCTTAATATGCCCGTGCACGGAGCCGAAATTTGAGCGCACGGGGCGAATACTCCGCTCCCCGCACTGATAAGACCGGTAGGGCGGCAAAGGAGTATATAGCGAGCGCCGATTAGCGAAAGGAGAGATTCGAAAGATTCGTTTCGAGAGAGTAGTCGAGATCCGAGAGAGACACCGTCTCCTTCGAGAAATTATCGCGGACGCTCGGTGCGACTGAAGATTACGTGGCGACGATTTTTGGTGACCATTCCGGGAGCGGATTCACCGGTGAGGCTGTCTCACTAATTCGATTTTTATTGTCGCGTGCGTTAAGCTATCACCGATACGATTTGTGAAATCGACCCCTCTGACTTGGGCGCGTTTTTGCGAGAAATCTGTGATTTCGTTTAGTTTTTGGTGTTTCGGAGTGGAGTGCGACCACAGTCAAGGGGCGAGAGAGAATCGTAAGGCGTTAGCATACCCGGTGTTTTCGTTCACCTCTTCGCGAGCCGACATATCGCGCTTGAAATATTGTTCGTTCTCAATATCTTTCATTCTTCGCAAGTTGTCGTCGGGTGGAATCACTGGATTCCACCCGAGAGTGTTGTCGAGAGTCCGCTAAACCTAGCGATATCGAAGTGTTCGTATCTAAGGGTGTAAGTGTGTGTGAAAGCCACTCCTCTGGGAGGATCGACGTTGCTGGAGTGTGTGTGGGTGCAGAGGGAGCCCGAGCGAGGACCATCTTCCTCCTCCGACAGCGTAAGGTGAATACCTTGGAATTATCGTGGACGGACCGCGCGAGCCAAAAAGGGCCTCGATTCTCGACCACCAGTCTCACTGTGCGTTTGGTCAAGTGACTCGCCTAAGCGAGGGCGATCGGCTGTCGGAGGCGCGGCTGTCGACGGCACCGCGTGGCGTGCCCGCCTCGAAAAACCTGGCCACGCTAACTTTCGAGCGTGCGATGGTGCACTCCTAAAATCGCGAGTTTGCAACTAATGCGATTGTATTATTTTATTCCGTTTCTCGTCACATCTGTCGTCTTTCTATTTTTAGTATTGCTATCTCGTATTATCGCATTGTCTTACGTTTCCGCGTTCACGCTTGTCGATGTTGTACTAGTGTTGTCGTGGCGGCGCGTATCGTCGTCGCGTGCCCCTCGCATGTAAGTGTCACATTATCACAAGAAAATTATTACCGCCGATAGCCTTTTGTATCGTTCCGTGCTGATTGCGATTTCTATAGTTTCTTTATTTTGACCGCGACTTTCGGAGTCATATAATATAATAAAGTTGTTACATTGTTTTACACTAAATTTTGTGTTTTTTCTACGAAAGGGGTCTCCCCCTTTTTCCGCCTTGAGTTCACCTATCTTCCTTCCGAAATCGTACCTCTCATAAACGTCCCTCCCCTTTACCGTTAGGCGAGCTAGCCAGCCGTGACGAACGGAGAATTTTTATGGAGATTAATGACCTTCGCAAATTTTCGTGACTTGGCGCGTGAAAGACCGCGCCTGGCGTCCAGGGTTTATATTCCCCTGCCCGCCACGTCGCGCCCGGAACCCCGTCATTCTCGTTCCCTATCCGGCGCGTCCCCCAGTCTCGTCTCTTTTTTTATGGCGATTTGTCAGCAAAAATCACTCTCCCGTTCGCCTTCCCATTTCCACCCGCCGGGAAAAATCGTCGTAATATACAGGGTGGACCATTTTAATCCATCCAGTCAAATATCTCGAAAACCAAGCCCGGGAGAGAAAAATGTTTCAGACAAAAGTTGTTTGGTTTCGAGGGGGCCATAAGATGGTACCATTGGTTTAACCTTAAAGAATTATTTGAAGGTCACATGAAGGTTACCTCAATTTTTAAATGGCATCCCTTATTTTTTATTACATATTCTTGTAGCTGACCTCGAGAGCTTTCCAAAACACTATAATCAAATGTTTTTTCATTGAGTACTTTTTGAGTTATAAAGCTCCAAACTTGCAGTTTGAAAAAATTCAAAATATCTCGTAAAGTATTCACTTTCCGATAGTCTTGTCTTACATGATTCAACTAGTCAAGGCAAGATCTGGACATCCAACCAGTGAAGATAAGATCTAGGCATGATGTAGCCAGTGAAGATTAGATCCGAGTATGATCCAGCCAATCAAGGCAAGATTTAGGCATGATCCAACCAGTAAAGATAAGATCCGAGTATGATCCAACCAGTCAAAGAAAGATCTGGACATGATCCAACCAGTGAAGGTAAGATCTAGGCATGATGTAGCCAGTGAAGGTAAGATCCGAGTATGATCCAGTCAGTCAAGGCAAGATCTAGGCATGATCCAACCAGTAAAGATAAGATCCGAGTATGATCCAACAAGTCAAGGTAAAATCTTTATCAAAAGAACTGTTCAAAATTATCTCCATTGGCTTGAATACATAATTCCAACCTATTTTCGAAATGCCTGATCGTTTTGAGTAAGATAGCTCGCGGTATATTTGCGCAAGCTACTCTTATTCTCTCTATCATATCTTCTCTAGTTGTAGGCGCATGCTCATAAACCACATTTTTAATATACCCCCATAAATAAAAATCAAGTGAAGTTAGATCAGGTGATCGTGGAGGCCATGCGATGGCCCCTCGTCGCCCAATCCATCTGCCATTGTATTCTCGATCTAGATAAGCTCTCGCTATTGCCGCATAATAAGGTGGCGCCCCGTCCATTTGTATCTACATTCTTTGACGTGTATGAAAATCAATGTCTTCAAGCAATTGTGGTAAATAATCCCTGAGAAGTTCCAAAATATTTATATAAATGAATAAATAAGAGGCAATAGGAACGAGGAGATTTAATTGGAAATATAAGTTTTTACTTTTAGATAATATGTCACATAGTATATTAACATTAATACATTGGTGAATTTTTAAAAAGCGGAAATTGTAATCAAAAAATGAACATTTCAATCCATGTTTTGGATCCTCTTCAGCATGACAATGAAAATGAAATGTGTAATTATATATAATTAGAAATTGAATTTTTGGAACGCATCGTGTGAATAAAACGCAAGCAATATATAACTAAAAATCATATTCGCATTCGCCTGATTAAATAGATCACTGCCCTGAATCCGCTGTACATATTAATCGCATGTCGATAATTGTATAATTACGTCGTTCGTATATGTAAATGGTGTTTACACTCTATATGTGATCGTAGTTTTAGTATAGTTTTTTGCAGATGATGGTTTTTTTATATTCAAAAGTGTTTGGCTCTTTATTCATACGGCTTCCATGTTAATCCCGTTAAGCAATTCTCCAAGGTTTCCAGACCGCGAGAGGCGTGCAGTTAGATTGAAGGGATAAAATCTATATTAATAAATTAAATATAATAAATACCTGGTTATAATGATGTTTTGTCGGCTACTTCATATACACGAATTATAAATTAGACATAACTCAGAAAAATGCTTACAGAATGTATTTTCCGTATACGTGTTTTTTGAATATATGGTATCTTTGTCTTGCACTGATATTTAACGTGTAGATATGACAGAGGTTCAGGTGGTAATGAGATCAAGGACGAAAAATACATTTCAAATGGAAGGCGTTAGTTAGGTGACATTAGATCTTCGGCAGTTTGTTTATTATATCCTCGTAAATAGCTGGCAAACATTCTGTATCTGTTTTTAGATTTATGCTGTTTGTTTGTCGTTTAATATGCAACATTTCCGGTATCAGTCTTTTTGTATAATAAGGCTCATTGTCTAGAATTTGTACATTGTCCCAATCGAAGTCATGATTATATGTTAAGCGGTGGTCAGTGATAACTGATTTGTTATTACTGGACATCATTATGTTGGTCTTATGTTCTTTTATTCTAGTATTTAGTTTCCTGCCTGTTTGACCAACATATGATGCGTCGCAGTTTAGGTAATTAATTTTGTAGACTACGTTTGTTTTCATGGGATTAGGGATCAGATCTTTATGTCTTAATAAATTTATTATTTTTGTTTATACTGTAGCAGGCTAGCTTTATGTCAACATCTTTTAGAGCATTCTTTATTTTTTCCGTTACCGAATAAATATGGAATTGTAAAATATGAGTTATTTTTAGGTGCTGGTGATTCTCTATTAATTGGTCTTTTATTAATTAAATACTTAATACGATTGTTAATTGTTTTGAAAATGAAATCGGTTGGATAGGAGTTGTCTGATAAAATCTTTATTATAAATTTAAAATTCTTTTCATGGAACATAGGATGTGATAATAAGAATACTCTATCGGTTAAGCCTATTATTGTGCCTCTTTTTTGATTGTTAGGATGTTGGGAATGAAAATTAAGGTATCTACCCGAGAACATGTTCTTGTGGTACCAGTCAAATTTTAGATAGTTATTTTTTTTAAATGAGCGTGAAGTCTAAAAAGTTAATTTTGTTGTAGACATTTTTTTCAACTGTGAACTGTACTCTATTGTAAAAGGAGTTGAAAATAGTCACTGTCTGGTCAATAAATTTTGAAGGTACAGATATTAATATGTCGTCAACGTATCTGATATAAATGGGAGGGGTAAAATTCAATAATACTAATGCTTTTTCCTCTATGTCTTGTAAGACTATGTCGGCGATAATAGGAGAGAGTGGAGAGCCCATTGGTGTGCTAAATGTTTGTCGGTAAAATTTATTGTTAAAAATGAAGTATGTTGGGTTTAAGACTAAGTTTTTTGCCATTAAAAATTCCGGTTCCGGGATGTCGCAATTTTGTGTAATATAATGCCATCTTTTTGATATGCTTTCTATTGCTAAATTAATCGGGATGTTAGTGAACAGCGAAATTACATCTAGAGAGACTAACTCATAATCACTATCAATATATACATCTGATAAATTGTTAACTAGATCGAAACTGTTTGTAATGTGGCTCTTCGCTTTCGGAAAGCTGTCATACATGATTTTTTGTAACCAACTGGCTAAGTTATATAATGGACTGTTGATAGATGATACAATCAATCTATATGGGATTTTGTTCTTATGGATTTTGGGTAACCCATATGCTCTCGGTAAGTTTCCTTCACTAAAAGACATTTTCCGGTACTCAATGGTCGAGATGTATTCCTGTTTTTTCCACCTTTGAAATATCTCGTGAAGACTTGAGACTAGTTTATTAATTGGGTTTTTGTTTAATAAAACATAAGTCTCTTTATCAGACAACAAATCTTCGACTTTGTGGGTGTATATGTCTTTATCCAGAGCCATAGTTACGTTATCCTTATCAACTCTAGTAAGGATAAGGTTCGCGTTTTCGTTTAGGAAGTTGTTAGTGATTGATTGTAATTTGATTAGTTTCCTAATTATTTCATTGTGTGGAAAGGAAGATGTGGAAAGCGATTTTATGACGGTGTGTGTTTGACTTCTCAACAACATCCTTTTTTTGGCAGGAACTTTTTTTAGGCTGTTTTCAAAATTTTTGATGAATTCGGTCGTTATCTTGGATCTAGAGTTAGAGGGTACGCTAAAATTATCGCCTAATTGTAGAAAGCATTGTATCTCTTTAGGAAAGTGTGTCGAAGATAAGTTCATAAACCAATTTTAATAATTAGGAAACTAATCAAATTACAATCAATCACTAACAACTTCCTAGGTCTGAACCTCTGAATCCGCCTTTATGTATTCCGGAAGTGTGTCCACAGACGACAACATAACGACAAACTGTTGCAATAAAATAATCTTTGATATATATCGTAACTGTTCTGAGGTAAGGTTGAGAATATCACTGTCATCCGACAGTAAAAGGAACATGTTTGATACTGAGCGGTTTCGATTTGATGCGCATCTATAAATAGGCTGTCCTCCTCCTCAGAAAGTATTGTTAAGTCTGATTAGACAAGTCATGCGATTTGTGCGACAACCAACGGTAATTAAAGTATCAAATTTTGACAATAGGTTAATGCCTGAAAAAGAAATACACAAACATGGAAAAATGTTACCGAAAACAATACGCAGTCTCATTTGCGGCCCTTCGAATTGTGGTAAAACTAACTTGTTGATAAGCTTGATAGAAAGTCCAAATGGTGTACGCTTTGAAAATTTATACATATATTCAAAATCGCTTCAACAACCAAAATACCAATATTTGAAAAATTTACTATCATCGATAGATGAAATTGGTCACTTTACGTTCTCTAATAACAGCGATGTCATTCCATCGAGAGAGGCGCTTCTGAATTCTGTTTTTATCTTTGATGACGTGGCATGTGACAAGCAAAATACGATTAAAGAGTACTTCTCAATGGGTCGACACTCAAGCGTCGATTGTTTCTATCTCTGTCAAACGTATGCCAAGATACCCAAGCATCTTATACGCAACAATACTAATCTGTTAATTTTATTTAAACAAGACGGTACAAACTTGGGACATGTGTACAACGATCATGTAAATACTGATATGTCTTACGATAATTTTAGCGCGTTATGTCAAAAATGTTGGCAGCACAAGTATGGATTTCTAGTAATTGACAAAGACAGTTCAATGAGCAATGGACGCTACAGAAGAGGTTTTAATGAATTTGCGGTACCGTAAAATGATCAGTTGCTATCGAAACATTGACAGAGCAACATCTACATAAAAAAAACATGAGTGATAACAGTGATCGTGAAAAGATTGCGCGAAAAATTGCACAGACGAGCGAGTCAATTCGCAAAAAATATCGCGCGTTAAAAATTGGCAAAATTGAGGAAGATGTAGCGTTGGAGAAACAGTTTAAGCCGATTAGTGAGCCTTTAAAACAGCTTGTTCAAAATACCGTCGATGTAAAATCTGACGTAGCGAAAATCGAGCCGTTTGATATAGTCGGAAAAGACCATGTGGAAAAGAAAATTATTAAAGTTAAAAAAACGATCAAGAATCTCATTGAATGATTTGAACTTAAAGCTAAAACGATTAAATGTCTCATTAAATGATTTGCCGATAATTTCTACACGGAATCAAAGACGAATGATACCAAACCGCATCAAGAATCGTACGAGTAACCACCCGCCAAAGAAATTTTTGAAACTACACCCGATTCATTGGTTACAACGGTTCAACGTGAATTACAAACGTCCGAAGGTGTAAACATATTTCGAGAGCATTTAGGTCCACTCGGACAAAAATATATACTAACTTTTATGAATCAAGATAGAGATAAAGCTATGGATTATATGTATGGCGTTAAGTTTTCTAACGATGGAATAATCCTCGGTGATAAACATTTTGATGTAGACAAAAATGATAATATAATTATCAATGAAGTAAAATATACGGGAACGTCGGGTCTCTATGAATTAATTTTCAAAAAAATCCCCGACGATGAAATATACACCGAAGATGATTTGCTTAAATATAAAAGTTTTATTAGCGACAAATACGCATAAACGTGGGAACAAAGCACATAATCTAGTATTAGGGACTAAAGGATATAAGTATAAAAATATAATTGCACCGTTATTTTCTAACAGAAAAGCTAGAAAAGGTATACTACTACGCGCTATGACTCTAAACGACAATAAGATCGACTACGTGCATTGGAACGATCCAAACGAATTGGTAGATCGTTTGCGATTACTGGATGCTTCGCGAGCCGCCAACGTTGCTCACGACAATGAAATCATGTCAATTATCGAAGAACTTTGCGAAGATGGTATTATTATGTATTAAATAAGTTACCGATACTGCAACACGCGTATGAGTCAAGATAAGATATATAAGAGCTATACGTAGTCGATCACCGAGGAATTTCGCGAAGCAGAAATTATTATAAATTGAATGGTGTCTCGACAAAACTAATCAGTCGATCAGCGTTGCGTGACACTTTACGAAGCATCAGAAAAAAAATGCCTATCAACAAATTTGGATTATTCGATTCAAAAAATGATGCAACCGGCACGAACGGTTCTTGGGATAGATTGGTAAAAAGTTATGTGCACGAAAACACTTTGTGTCGCGTCGTTACAGACTTCGATGCAAGGTCGCGTAAGATTCGCCGTGTAGCGCAACCTGAGGCTGACACCGATGCCGTCAACAAATTGTACGTACAGTCCTGCGTTAAAAGATTAATGAATCGACAGAAAAAATCACACGAGAAGCTGACTTCGCTTGAGAAGGACATGCGAGCAATAGATTGTGCTAAACAACGCGCGGCTAACGCTAACTCAGAAACAGTTATCAACCTTTTTTTTTTTTGTTAATGTAGGGGAAATGCATCATGCATACCCGCCGACCACATTAGCCCGTGGGAGGGAGTGTCGGCGGGTTATGTGGGACTTTAACCCACTACAACCCCTGCGGGTGTCCGGCCTGGTCGATTGACGGGGGGAGCGTGGGTATTGCCAGTGGCATAATCTTCCGCGCTCCCCCCTCGATATTTATGTCTTCCTCGCGGTGCCGGCCAGGTGAGGGCCGACACCTCTTAGTCGGAGAGCTGGCTGTGCTCTCCGACTTCTGGCCGTGTGATGTTAATTATTTCGAGCTACGGGAGGGACATCACCTCTCCACGTAGCCCGCCTGCCTCCCAGATGAGGGGGGGTGCGAGGTCCGAAAATCAGGGTCCCTACCCCGATCTTCGGTCCCCCCAGTCCCGGGTCTAGGTCCCGGGATTCTCCCTATCTCCTTACCAAGGGGAGATGAGGTCATACGGCCCCTCTATCCATGAGGGGTCGTCCATCCTTCGCCTGAACGGATGACAGCAGGTGGTAAGAGAGGGCATAGCCCCCCTGCCGGCAACCCGGTGGACAGCGGGCTGCTTCGCAGGGAGACGACGACGTCGGCGAGGCTGTCGCACAACATGCCGCTCCCTCTCTCTCTCTCTCGGCAGCCTTCTTCCGTGACATAACCGTCTCACAGAAGGAGGCCACCGCCCTCCATTTGACCTTCCCCTCCAGCATTGCGGCGACTACCGCCCTGGGGGAAAGGTCAAAACCGAAGACTGCGGTGAGAGCACGGCGCTCATTTGCTTACGCCGGACAACTGTCCAACGTGTGCTGCGCCGTGTCCCTCCCATCCTCGCAGTAGTAGCAAGAAGTGGTGCCCTCTTTTCCAATCCTGTGCAGATACTTACCGAAGCAGCCGTGTCCGGTGAGTACCTGCGTCATTCTGAAAGAGACACCCTGGCTTCCCGTCAACCATTCCGATAGACGGGGAGCTATGGCCTCGACGGTCCTTCGACCCACATGGGTCTCTTCGACGGTGAGGTGGCGTCTCCACCTCACCAGAAGGAGCCGTCGGGCTTGGCATCTTAATTATTGCTTGATCCCGGCCGTAATGGGGATGTTGTTTCCTGCTTCCCGGAGCTGGCGCACCCGCCGATATACTTCGGCGTGGGAACGTGCCACCAGCTCTCATGGGGGCAGGCCGGCCAGGATCGTGGCCGCCCTGTGCGAGACGGTGCGGTATGCCCGCGCCGCCCGTAGGGCCATGGGACGCTGAATTCTTCTAAACGGTTCGCGCAATACGCGATCTCCCATGACCCCCTCGGCCCAGACCGAGGCCCCATATAGGGTCATGGCCTGGACCGTCCCGCACCAGAGATATCTGACGACGTCTCCAGGCCCTCCGAGGTTGGGCAGGAGATTGCTCAACGTCGCGGAGGCCTTGGCCATTTTGGGGATCAGGAGAGCAAAGTGCTCCCTGAACCTCCAGGTGCCGTCTATCTGGAGGCCGAGATATTTAAAACTCGGCCCCACAGATACCAGGGTGTCTCTTCCCAGAGGCAGTCGGGTTTCCGGTGGCGCCCCATGAGAGCCGTCGTGCATGAACACTGCCTCGGTTTTTTGGAGCGCGACCTTCAGCCCGACTGCCTTTATTCCGCGCACCACCTCTGTCACCGCCAGCCTCGCCATGTTGCGCGCCTCCATCCAATTGGCCCCCCCTTCTAGCCACGACCAAGGTGTCGTCCGCGTAGCACACCAGGTCGCAGCCTAGAGGAAGCCAGCCGGTGAGGACCCTGTCGTAGGCGATGTTCCATAGCAGGAGGCCCAACACTGACCCCTGCGGAACACCCCTAGTGACAGACCTGGCCTGCATCGGACCGTCCCGCCCCGGGGCAATATCGGGGAGATATCGACCTCGGAGGTAATCACCGACCATCCTCTAGAGGTACTCGGGGACCACAAAATCTTTCAGGGCCTCCCGAATACGCTCCCAGGGCAGGGTGTTGAATGCATTTGCGATGTCCAGAGACACCGCAAGTGACACCCCGCCCCTCTCACTATGACCTTCCGCGAGGGATCTCAGACGCAAGATCGCGTCGATCGTAGATCTCCCCTCGCGGAAGCCAAACTGCCGGTCATTTAGGTCGGGTCCTACCTCCTTCATATGCCTGACAATACGGCCAGCTATGATGCGTTCCAGCATTTTGCCGGCCTCGTCTAACAGGCATATGGGCCGATATGCCCCAGGGCTGAGGGGGTCTTTTTCCGCCTTTGGAAGAAGGACCAGATTGGCCCTCTTCTATCGTTGCGGGAACCTCCCCTCTTCAGACATGCGGAAAACTGCCTACTGAGGATACTCGCGAGTTCATCGAAGGTCAGCCTCCATATTCTTCGATGAACTCCGTCGGGCCCGGGGCCTTGCTCCCCCGTAGCCTCTCGAGAATCCCTTGCATCTCCCTCCCTGTGACTCCCATTTCTTCTGTCCACCCGGCAGGGATCGTTCCGGTCGCGGGCATTAAGGCCAACGCGCCGGTTGGCTCTAACAAGTCGCCGGGGAACAGCGTTTCGACGATATCGTCAAGATGCTGGGGGTCCAGGGAGTCTATTACTGGGGCGACTTCTTCAGTTTCCTGAAGACGGTTTTGTACGGGCGCCCCCAGGGATTCTCGTCGAGGGAGGCGATAAACTCCTCCCATGTCCGACGCTTGGTGCCTCTTATCTCGGCGCCAAGACGAGTCCTCATCACGCCACAGTTTAGGCGTTCGTTCCGCGTGTCTGGGTGGTCCGGTCTTAATCGTCTGATGGCCCGACGAAGACGACGACTCTGGTGGGCGCATTCAGATCGTAAGGCAGCGATCCCCGGCGCCCACCAGTAGATCCTTCTTCTCACCGACCCTTCCGGGACAAGGAGCATTGACGCGGCGCACGCGTCGACGACCCCAGACATGAGGCGATCTGCCTCGGCATTGGGGTCGGTCATATCACCCGTCCTGCCTTCGTCGGGCCAACAGGCCGTATGGATGCAGGCCAGGAGTTTGTCCTCATCCAGCTTTTTGAGGGCTCATCTCAACCTCCTCGGAGGCGCCGTCGCGCGTGAGGATCACCCGGAACCAGACGTATAAGTGGTCTGATATGGTTTTTACGTGGTCCAGCACGCGCCACTCCGACACCCTTCGCAGGGCAGCGGGGCTAGCCCACGTGAGATCCACGATGGAACCGCCCCGGTGCCCCACGAATGTGTTGCCGCTACCCTGGTTGAGATTTCAAAGGTCCTCGGCAGCGGCCCAAGTCTCCCCAGCCTTCCATTGGGATTCGTTCGCGGGGAACCCCACATAGGAGAGTGGGCGTTGAAGTCCTCCGCGACGACGGCCGGGCGCGGTGCCAAGCCGCGAAGGCAGGCGGCCAGCTCGTTTAGACGGCCGCCGTATTCCCGAACGGACAGGCTGGGGGGGAGGTACACCCCCACCACCGTGATGGGCCCCCAGTCCGCCGCTGTAAATCTCTCCCCTCGGGCGCGCAAAATGGGGAGAGGGGCACCTGCAGCGGGTCCGGCTACAATAACCACCGATCGCAAGGTATCACCCACCCAGCGGTCGTCATTAGGTGGGACCCGTACGGGATCGGCGACTACTTCCAAGCCACAACCACTCTCTACCATGGATTGTGCGAATAAGTCGCGGGCTTAGTAGGAGTGGTTGTGGTTCGCCTGCAGAATTGGGAAGGAGGGAGCTCTACTCATTGTGAGTGAGATCTCCCTCCCCGCATTCGGCGATTAAGTTGCCGCCATTCGCTTCTGCCTCCATGACAGAGGTGAGGGTGTTAGGTGTGACCTACACCACCTCCATCATCTCCATCTCATTCTCGTTGGAGGCGTCTCCGATAACCTCTCTCCCACAGCAATAGTGCCGGGCTGTGACATCTGGGGAGGAAGTTCCTGCTCCCCCAACCTCTTCTTTTGAGCCTTGCTCGGCTCTTCCTTGTGTGGCGCCGGGGTCACCTCGGGAGAGGTGGAGGGCAGGGCCACCTCCTCTCCACCCAAAGGGGGAAAGGGGGGAGTTGTTTTCACTTTCTTCTTTTTAGGAGGAAGAGGGCATGCTGGTCTCCTGGCTTTGTGGCCCGCCGGGAGTCCTCTCTCCTTGCAGACGGGGCAGTTGGGCTGTTTGGTGCAGTCCGAGACAGCATGCTCGGTCTCGCCGCAGCGGTAGCACTGCTGGCTCCTGTCCGCCGCAATGCATACAGCCTGCACGTGGCCACGCGTGTGGCAACGGTAACATTGTAGAGGGCGGACGGGCAGTAGCTCGACCGTCCCTCTACTCCACCCAATCTGGATCGTCCCAGCTTTGGCAAGTTTGTTTGCCGCCGGAACGGGGCATGTAACTATGACGGCCCTAAGGCCATTAGTTGCCTGTGTGAAGCGGCCAACTTTGATGTTGGCCGCCCCGCACCCGCCAGCCAGCGCTACTTCCGCGGCCAGCTCCATCGCGGCAATGGATTCATCAAGGCGACGGATTCTAATTTCCGCCGTCTTGACAGGGCGCGAAACTTTAACTCCCTCTCTTTCCTCGAGGGCCTCTTGCAGGGCAGAGGCCAGTTTAGCGGCCCTCTCCCCGCTTTCGACCCCGGGGATCTTCAGGACGAGGGCACCAGTAATGGCTTTCCTCGTCCTGATAGCGTCTATGCCTAACCCCGCCAGGGGGACCTTGCTGCGCGCAAGGCGCATAGTGTCGCAATAATCCTCCTTGGCACAGGTGACCATTACCGCAGCCGATCGTGGCTGCTTCCTAGCAACTGGTTTATTGGCTGCAGTGGTCTTCCCCGGGGTCTTCCTTATCGCTCCAGGCGTTGGGGTTCGGGGGGCAGTGTCACTCACCTTCGAGGAAGGAAGGGATGCAAAGGGGGGGAGCGGTCGTGCTTCCGCCTTTTCGTCTCTTCTTCCTCCCGATCACAGTGGCCTAGGTCTCCACCTGCGGCTTAGCGGTTGCCGGGGATGGGGCATCGGCACCGGTCTGCCTCCTCAGCCCGCTGGGCCTAGGGGCTGCAGCAGGAGGGGTCGGGGTGTGAGCGTTATTGGCGGTGGGGGTGTTGAATCCATCTCCCCCCCCTTTATTACTCTTTTTCTTCCTATCCGAGGCTGGGGCTTGTCTCCCACTCGCCTCGGGTACTTTCTTGCCCTTTGGGGCTTTGGGGTCTGGGAGAGAGATGACCTCTCCCTTACTCTCCTTCACGCCGGCAATCTCTTTCTTCCTCGGCTTAGAAGCCTCATCCGAGGGCTCCTTAGGGCCTTTGCGGGAGGAAATCAAGTTCCTCAGGAGGGTCTTGATCTCCTCCACGTCCTTCTTCAGGCCCCCAATCTGGCGACGAGCATGCTCATCTGTACTCCCGGGGGGGGGGGGTGCTTGAGCACTGGGCGCTCGAGATCGGGGGATACGAGGGGTACAAGGGAGGGCTCCGTCTCCATCGGTTTTTCCTGGCCTGTGGGGTGGGCGATCTCATCTCTTTGGGAAAAGAGTCTTCCACTCCTCATGCCATGAACGTCCAGGTGAACCTTTTCCACGTTTATAATTCTAGGTGGAGCAGGGGCCGCAGCGACAACAGAGCAGGACCTCTCCGCCCTAAGGGCCTCGATTTCTTTCCGGAGGTCATCTCCAGCGGAGTCTCTCTCCCTCGCGAGGCGCTCGTTGAGAGCGCATGAAGCGGCTCTTATCTCCGCTGCCGTGTTTCTGAGGAGGCCCTGGAGCGGACCCTGCAGGTTGCCCGAGAGCCGGGCAACCTTCAGGATGGAGTTGGCCCCAATAAGGAGGCGACCAAAAATGTCGTTCTCCGGAGCCTGGCTGAACTCTTCCCTGAAGGTGTCCACCAACCTGACGACTTTCCCTCCCTAGTCCTCAAACGGGACGGACGTGTCCAGGATACGCCTGGTTTTGTTGGCTTTGACCCTCCCTCGGGCGAGCCTGTCCGTCTCCTGTTTGAGGTAGTATTGCTCCGCTGTTGGCGGCCTACCCCGTCCATTTTCCTCAGGAGCCTCCAGGTCAAACTACTCCTCGTCAGTGAGCAGCGCCGTCTCCTCACCCTCCGAAGCGAAGGATATTCGCGATCGGGATCGGCGCAACGCGCTCGAACCAGTCGGTGACGCGACCCTGGAGGACCTTTTGGAACCAGAGTTCCTCCGGCTACCTTTGCTACTGCCAGTTGGCAGTGCATAGGAGGTTGCAGTAGGACTCTCTACACAGGTCCTTATTGGACCCCCCGGCTCCGTCTTTTAACCTCGTTTTTGACGATGCCGGACCCGCTTTGCCTCGGGTCTCCCCTTCTTTCTTCGCTGCCGGGTTGTTGGTCCCACTGCAGGGTTCTGGCCGTCGAGCCTGGAGAGCACTACCAGAGCCTCTCCCAAGGTCCCCTTCGCCACCGTCCTGAGGCCACCTTTGCTTCCCCCTGACGATTAATCGTCACCATACCAGTGACCTTGGGAGAGGTCCTTTTGACAAGAATCTCCCCGTCGAGGTCAACAGCTCCCCCATCTTCTCAGAGAGACGAGTTTTCTTGTCCTCTACCGCCACCGACAATTTAGAAACGTAATCAAAATCCATTTCTGAATTAATCCTACGCCCCGCTACGGCTCCGCCACCCAGGATGTACCCTCACCCGCCGACATGACCGGCAACACTCCACGACGGAGCTCCAAGTTCCCCCGGGGGGGGGGGTGGCATACGACACGGGCCGGAGGATGAGCATCCCTGGCACTAGTCCCCAGCCCGCTACTAACCCATGGAGGTTTTTACGCCTCCATGGGCTTTAAGGGGTCCTGCACCTCCGACCTCGCAGGTACCGCAGCGGGTGGTGTCAACCGGGGGGCCCCATGGACGCCGCTCCCCGGCCCAATCTTACCCTCCATGGCAGCCAGCGTACCGTGTTATCGCTCCCTCCAAGACCAAAGTCCTCGGAGGGGGCACCGACAGTGCACTGCTTTGGAAGAAAAAACGGTCGCGACGCACCGCCGGCGGCACCCAACAACCGCTGCGAGGCCCAGACCTTGGAATAAGTCCAAGCGGCCCTGGCAGCTGGACCGACCCAGAGTCGCTGGGCTGTGCCCGTCCACGACCCGCGTCGGCCCCTCCGCCGTCCCAGCCCCGACCTCGGAATAAGTCCGAGCGGCCCCGAACGGTCCAGCCCGGTAGGTCCAAGAGTTCCCGAACCATCGACCCGCACGGCTCCCTTCCCCCAGGCCGCGCACTCAAAGATAAATCACCCTTGAGCCGCTTGTCCACGAGGGAAAAGCCTCTCCCACTGTGGGACACAGGCCGAAGCCGGCACCCACGTCCCCCCGGAGGGACGCTGCGCGGCGGGAGCACCCACACACACAGCACCCTCATGGGGCCGGAAACACCCAGCCGTATCGCGGGCGGGGAGTAATCCTCCCCCAACGGTGCCGCGCCACCGGGCAATTGAAGTCGGGGCTGCCAACCCCCACCAGCGATTGGGATGACACTTTAAACCACCCCGAAGGGTAAGCGTCATCCCTAAGAGAGTCGCTGAGTCTCCCCTTATACCCTTATAAAGGGTACTGTGCGCTCTTAGTTCCCCTTCCCGGAGTTCAGCCAACTTGGCCGAAGCCGTATGAGTGTTCCATAGGGTTTTAGGGTTAAGCCTCCTCACCACGGCAAGGTGGCTCACGATGAGGGCACCCTTCGAAGAGGACTGATAGATAGCCCCATAGTGGTCCGGCCGCGTACACGGTGGCACGAGCCGTGCCGTTTGACCGGACCGGGGCAACATCCCCTTTGGCCCTAAACTCGCCCGGGCCAGCCACCTCTTTGGCATCTCCCAGGTGATACCCTTGGCTTACGTTCTTGCTTCCGGTGTCCACCTTCAGAGGGTAGCCATTCGCGTGCGTCTTTTAGTTATTATAGTGGCCAAGACGAATCACCATTAGGCGGACTCCTGTATTGGCGGTCCGGTCGCACTTTCATGGGTCCCCACCTTGACGAGGACCTTCCACATGGCCCTGGTTTCGCAGAACACCTCCTGGGTTTTACTACTAACAGGTTTCCGCTTCCAGTCCCCGATCCAGCAGAGCCCTTCCCCTTGTACGAGTTCTTAGGGAAGGAGTCGAGACACGTACTAGCTCCAACAGCAGTTGGCCCAGAGGGGTCTTCTGTGCAACGACGCCTTAATTCAGCGCGAACCGGTTTCCCCCGGTCAGGCACCAGCCATTTCACAGGATGTTATCGCATTGTCAATGAACATCCTGCCCCGAACGCCTTCGTGTTTTGTACAGGGGGTAGGCGCACCCTTGTTCGAACCGTGTGTAGCATCGGGACGGTAATGTCCTTCAACCCACATCGGGCTTCCTAACCCGTGTCCCCGCCGCCGCGTTTTTATACGAAGGGGAAGGCGGACCCCTGTGCGTCCCGTGTATAGCATCGGGACTGCGGTCCTTCAACCTACATCGGGCGTCTTGTTAACGTCCTGACCCGTCTTTCGAGATTCCTATACAGGGGAAAAAGGACCCTTGTTGCTGTGTTTGGTGACTTTGGGACTCGAATCCAGTCGAAAATCTCTCCATTACCCACCACGAGAACCCGAATAAGGGGGGAGCGACCCCCTGATTCCTCACTCTGCTGTCAAGCCAACAGGTCGAAGTCCTACCCGAACCCTGCATCGTAGGGTGACTATTTAACCTACGACGACCAAAGGATGCCGGCGAAACCCGTCGCCCCCGAAGAGCCGGCAGATTCCCTGACACCGAGATGGCCCGGAAGCAATGACCGTCCCAGGAGGCTCGTCGGCACCCGTAGGTCCGCCTCCCCCCCAAGAAGCCGTGCCCCGAATCGCTCGCTTCCCGTCTTGTTGGGATTTGCGACGCGTAAGCCTCACTTCAGGATCGGCACCCAGGGAGCCAGATCAGCATCGGGTGCCTCTCTATCCGATCGGCTCTTCTGAAGAGGACTCATCCAGAAGAGAGGACGCTCTTCAGGCGGGCACGCTAAGGCCCTCGCGTAGTGTGTTCGTTACTCCTCAACCCCCGCCCAGCCACGCTCCGGCTTAAGGGCTTTCGCCCCCGGCGTACTATGTGGCGTTCACCATCATTTCCGCCGCGACCGTCGCGCCTGTAGGGACCGATTCGTACGCGTCCGACACCCAGGTATGCATGCCGGTGCTATGCATCCTGCCTGAGCCGGAGTCCAAGAGGAAATCCGGCTTAAAGTGCGCTCTTAGCTATCCTTCCACTTCGGTTTCCCGGGGCTTCGAGACAGAGCCTCCCCACCACGTCAAGGTGGCGCACCATCAAAGAGGAACAGTTATCAACCTGAATGAGCAACAGTAAACGGGTTAGGAGCGGCTATCAAACGGCTGCGAACAATTATCGAACAGCTACGAAGGTTTACCGAACTGCTATCTAATTACAATGAGTGACAGTGGCAGTGGCAGTGAACGACCTAGCAGCAGCTACAGCTTCGAACGAGGCTATCAGCATCTCAAGTAGGGCTGCGAACGAGGCTACGAACACGTCCTTAACGGCTACACTTAAGGTTACAAACAACTCAAGAACTGCTACGATCGGTCAAAAGACATCTGTGAACGAGGTTACGAACGGGTCAGAAGCGGCTACGAACGAGTCAAAAACGACTGCGAAAAAGGCTGCGAACGGGTCAGAAACGATTTTCGAATGGGTGAAGGACGGCGGTGAACAACGCAAGAACGGCTGCGAACGGATTAAGAACGGGTCAGAAACGCGAACAAAACATAGAAAACGCGTCAAAAACAGAACTTAAAAAACGGTTATTAAAGGATGATAAACGAAAATGAGTGATAAAAAAGCGAACAACAAACGACGAAAACCATCGAGAAAAACTGACAAAGCAAAGAATCAACATAGTTTAGAGAGACGGCAGCTGGTGAACGAACTGCACGCGCCGGCGAGAAAAAATTTTCTGCGAAGACACGTCATAGTGCGAGGATACGATGATCTGTGGCAAGCGACAACGTCGAGATGCGTCCGTATGCTCGAGTCAACAAGGGATACAATTACATACTCACTGTTATCGATGTGTTGAGCAAGTATGCGTGGGTCGTACCGCTCAAGAGTAAAGGTGAAAGCGAGACGGCTGATGCGATTGCAGAGATAATTCAAGACGATGCGTGATGCCCGAAAAATTTTCAAACCGATCAAGGAAAAGAATTTTACAATGCAAATGTACAAAACCTCATGAAGAAACACAATATTAATCATTATTCGACATATTCCGTCATGAAAGCCTCGATCGTGGAACGCTTCAATCGTACTTTGAAGAATAAAATGTGGAAAATGTTTACGCTCAATGGAAACTACAAGTAGATCGACAAACTATCGAGACTCGTTGAAGAGTACAACACGCAAAAACATCGCACTATCGGTATGAGATCTGTCGATGTTACTCCAGCCATCGCAGAAAAACTTTTAAATACGGTGTACAGTAACGTAAAGATTGCGGCGCCGGCAAAATTTAAAATAGGCGATTCGGTGCGCGTGAGTAAATTCAAGACTTTATTCGAAAAAGGCTACACACCAAATTGGACCATCGAAATGTTTGAAATTGTTAAGATACAGAAAACTA
Organism: Anoplolepis gracilipes; assembly: GCF_047496725.1. Lineage (NCBI taxonomy): Eukaryota > Metazoa > Arthropoda > Insecta > Hymenoptera > Formicidae > Anoplolepis > Anoplolepis gracilipes. Next base: position 2,506,928 of record NC_132975.1, read on the forward strand.
ATCCCGTGACATATATATTAAAAAATTCGCGTAGAAATCCCGTCGCCGGTAAATTTTACGAATACGAACCACAACGCGTTGCTAATCCCGATATATATCTTGTGGAAAAGATATTGAAGAAGAGGGGGGATGAAGTTTTTGTAAAATGGTTGGGATTCGATAGTTCACGGAATTCCTGGATACATAAAAATAATGTATTGTAAAAATATAACAAACATTATATAAAGTTTACATATATATAAATATACATATAATATTCAAATATACACTTTTTTCTTTTTTACGACGGTATTCTGAATGCCCCCATGGTAGCGTATCGATACTTTTAGGTATCATATATCGTTTATCATCATGCGGACTTAGAGCAATTTTTTTCTGTCGAATGGTATACTTTATGCATTTTATATCTTATACTCGATTGCTGTCGCATCATTTCAATTCCTTCGTTCAAACACTGCATATAATCGTCAAATGTTATCGTTTTCGCGACAACGCTATTCTTGACATCTTTTATCTTTTTCGTATTCTTTTTACCATCTACTTTTAGCGCATACATTTTTGCTCCAAGCTCGACAAATTCTGTCATTATCATACCGTTTGTTTTTATCCTTCATCAAACCCGGAACTTTTTTATTCATAAGCGGTATGTCATACGCATTGTCTATCGCATAGTCGCTCGTGTCGAACTTACTGATGTCGCGCTTCATATTCTCATACACGTCTTCACACTCAATGTGATATATGAGACTATCCGTGTCGATGTACGTGAACTTACATTTTTCTTTATACTTTGGAATCATGTAATCGTGATGAAATTCGTACAAACACATCTTGAATACATCAAATATACACATACCTACATAGATTGATTTATAAAACTTCACCTCGAGTTTACGTAATTCTACAGCGATTAAATTTTCCGAAAAAACGCTCCTGCTATGAAAATTTGGTTTCGCAATCATTGCCTCTGCGCCGTATCTCTCGTCCCATTTCGTTATAAGTTTAACATCTATGCGATTGCGTACATTTTCCATTGTTTTGCCAAAAACTGCATTATTCATTAATTTGTGTAAATTCTTTTCAAAATCATTTTTCGCCATTGTTCTAAATTGTGTGTTTAGTTCAATATATGTACGTAACCATTGAGATTGCCCGAATTATAATATGCAATAAATTTTTGTAACGCGAAGGCCGTGTCGCGTACATTGCTGCAGATTGCGGTAGTGTATTACGTATCGTTTCTTATCGTATAAGGTTGCGAGCAACTTGTTCTCTCGCTTGCCGGGTGGCTTGTCACGTGTCGGATAAAACAGTAAGTCAGTATGTGCGTCGTGAAGATGTTGTGGGTACTCGAGATCGACTTCGAGGATATAGCCTGTAGGCGAATCGGACGCGATCGATGATAGATCAAAATTAGAGATGTTGTCGACCCATTGAAAACTAGCGTAAGGCAAAGGTTGACACATTGCCCATCCGTATAAATTATTTACATCGAAATACATTAGATACGATGACGGTTTCAATGAGTCGTATGACTGCATGTACTTGTTATTAGCATGCGCGTATCTGTTGGAATATTGATTCAAACCATCGCATATATCTCGTTCTATAAACATTACCATATCGATGTCAGTGAGCAATTCAAACTTAATGTTTGTATGCTTCAACATAGCATCCCACGTGTATCCGGGAAGAGTATAGTAATGCGCAGGGTCGAGCCTGTAACTCTTGATACAATTGTCACGAAAATTTTCAAAAATATCGGCTAATAACAAGACATCAATTTTTAAACATAGATCGCTATATTCGCCTAGCGTTCTAATGGAAAATCGCCTCCAAACAGTCTCGGCGTGCGCGTAATCGCTCTCAGATACTGTGTACCAGTCAAGGAACTGTAAAATAATTCGCGCGGAGGTAAACATGTATCGTGCAATTTATTTACACAATCGATATATTCGTACGGAAAGACACCTTTTCGCGTTAACAAATCAAAGTCTTCTACATGTAAATTTTGATATTCAGATTGTAAAATTTTTAATTTACCTTTACTAAGAAAAGATGCTAATTTGTTGAGACTTGTGAAAAATTTAAAAGAATCGATGAAATGTAATTTAATGTGATTTCGTGATTTGTCTTCCGTAAGTTTAACATTTTTCGTAAATGAAACGTATGTTTCTTTAGTTATCGGAAATAGATCGATTCTTCCTTCGAACGCTGTTAGGCTATTTCCTCGATTATAAAATGTGAATCCTAACCGGATAAATTGTGGAAAATAATTGAAATGTAAAAAGAATACTTATAATTTATATTGCAATTTGATTGCGTGGGACCTCTGTACCGCCCAGTGAGGTGGCAATGATTGTGTACGCGTGTATCGTCTTCCACGAATGGTTTCTTACATATATGACATTGAGTAGCGCTATTAAACTTTTCCCATTCTTCACGCGTCAAATTTACTGTGGGAAGAAGTAGTGTTATAGTGGGGATTCTAAGCCATGGGGCTCCGAGGGGGGTGCGGGGGCGGAGATGTCTGAGAGGCGCAAGGGGTCTGGTGTTACGGAAAGGGGGGGGTGAAAGGTCCTACATACGTTCGAAAGCAGATGTTTATCTTTGTGGTTGATTTTATAGCCGGGGGCATTTTAGAAGTCATAAAACTGTTTTTTTTCTAATTTTATGATCATTTTATGGTCATTATATCATTAGGATTTTAAGCGCTGACGTTCGGCAGCTTTGCACCCTCGCGGAAAATCTCCCATAAAACTGGAGCGAAACATCTTCCATAATTTTTAAGGAAAGAACTGCAACTGCAAGGTGTTTATCTTTGTGATTGATTTATAGCCGGGGGACATTTTAGAAGCTATAAAACTGTTTTTTTTCTAATTTTTATGATTATTTTATGACCATTAGAATATTATGGAAAAAGAGATTTTAAGCGCCGGCGTTCGGCAGCTTTGCACCCTCGCGGAAAATCTCCCATAAAACTGGAGCGAAACATCTTCCATAATTTTTAAGGAAAGAACTGCAACTGCAATGTGTTTATCTTTGTGGTTGATTTATAGCCGGGGGCATTTTAGAAGCCATAAAAGTTGTGGGAAAACAATAGAAATTTTTGGCCGACGCTGCGACGAACATGTCGGAACGTTTTTATAGATGCTAAAGCGTTGACGTTCGGTAGGATGTGTTAAGACATTAGGCGAAATATAAGAAGAATGAGAGCCCCGTCAAACCATAGTACGATTTGAAAGGGCATAGAGGAAGCTGTGGAAAAAAAAATTTGAGTGGTTACTGTCAGGTATTAGAATTGTTAGTGTCACAATAGTGAATAAATGGAAAATATTAATTTCGAAGCAATAATAGACGAGTCGTCAAACGAAGAGCATACGTTGTCGGACGATAGTAATTATATTAGTGATTGCAGTGATACCGATTTTGACGACAACGTAGTAGAAAATAAACAACTCCGTGCGCAAAATCAACGTAAGATTTGCGCCATACACTTTTATTATTCAATGGGTGGTGCTCTAGCTCTCTGTACTTCGTGTATGGACACCTTTCGAGATGACATCGGAGTAATGTACGAAATACGGAGACATAAAGTTACATCGCCCGATGAAGTGGATATGCGATGGTGCAGCAGCTGTCAAATTTTATTACATATAATAATGTCGCGTAATATTGTTTTGTTTGCACACAAAAATAGAGAGAAAAAAATGAAAAACGTGCAGCAGAAAGAACGCGACTTGTTGGAGCGTTCCCACCACAAGTCACCACATTGGGTGAATATTTTGGATGGCTGCAGCATTGCGAGGAATTTATCGAAGAATTTGAAGAACGCAGCCGTGTCAAGCATCCGCGACTCTCAATCGGAAATAGACAATCTTTGGTGACAAGAATTGCGCGACTCTAGGGTGCAAAAACTCGATTGCAGAGATAGTTTATACCCAGTGGTGGTGATTATAATAGTGAAAATAAGGCGGAGAGACTCATATGGCGAGAGATTGATACGGCGTTTGAGAGCCGCATCTTGACTGGTGCGGTTATAAATTATAATCACATCGAACCTCGTCAATTTTTGGAAGATGCGAGTGACATTGTGCTCAAGCACGTGCGAGACGTTATGCAAAAACACAACAGTGTGAAAGTGAATACAGTGTTTAACGGCGAGTTTGTGGCGGGCAATAAGCATGCCAATAAATCAATCAATACGAGAAACTGTGAACTCTTACATACATCCGATTTATGCGAGTGATATGAACGGCGAGTCGTCGAGCCAATCCTTGCATCGCTCGAAGAATTTCAGGAACGCGATAGCGGATGGGCATTATCGCGTATACTAAATTTGACTGTAAATATAAATAAATATAATCCTATGCGCGCCGGATGTTACGTGCAATTATCGCGAAAGATAATAATGAAACGAGCAGTGGTTAACGTGCAATCTAAAGACAATACATGTTTTGCGTGGGCGGTAGTGGCTGCTCTGTATCCAGCTGAAAGATGCACACACCGACAATCATCGTACCCGCATTATACAACAGTACTGAATCTCCAAGATATTGAGTTTCCAGTCACTCTTAATCAAATTAAAAAATTTGAAATTTATAATGACATTTCAATCAACGTTTACAGTTTTGAAAACGAAACCATTGTCCCTATTTGCCTTACGGAGCAAAAGAGAGAAAAGCACGTCAACTTGCTCTACGTGCAAGATATGCAAGATATCGGAAATTTTGCATGGATCAAGAATCTATCTAGACTTGTCAGTATGCAACTCAGCAAACACAAGAGTAAAAAATATATCTGCGATCGGTATGTATATTTAATAAAACTCTAAAAATATTTAAAACAAAGATATAAAAATTTTAACTTTTATTTTACAGATGCATACATTATTTTCACTCGGTCGAGAAATTGCAATCACATACAGTAGACTGGAAAAATGAACAACTGCGCTATCCAGTTACCGAGCGATAAGGATAAGTGGCTCGCATTCACCAACTACAACAGGAGCGACTACCTTTCGTCGTGTACGCCGACCTGGAGTGCGTTTTGGTGAAAAAAGAAGAAAATTTTTATCAACATCACCAAGTATTTAGTATCGCTTATTATGTACATTGCTCGTACGATAATTCGTTATCCGCGTATCATTCTCGTCGCGAAGCCAATTGCGTTGCATGGTTCACCGACGAACTTAAAAATTTGGCGCAACGTGTAGAAAATATTTTAATAACCAATGTCCCCATGGTAAATTTAACGCAAAATGAATGAAAAGAATTTCAAAGTGCGACTCAGTGTCATATATGTGAGAAACCATTCGTAGAAGATGATACGCGCGTACGCGATCATTGTCATTTGACCGGGCGGTACAGAGGTCCCACGCATTCAAATTGCAATCTAAATTACAAAGAATCTTTTTGCTTTCCAATAGTATTTCACAATTTATCTCGTTATGATTCTCACTTTATAATCGAGGAAATAGCCACAGTTCGAAGGGGGAATCGATTTACTTCCGATAACAAAAGAAAAATATATTTCATTTACAAAACATGTTAAAGGTACAAACCGGGAAATCACATTAAATTACGTTTCATAGATTCATATAAATTTCTCACAACAAGTCTCGACAAATTGGCGTCTTTTCTGAGCAAGGATAAACTCAAAATTTTACAATCGGAATATAAAAATTTATCCGCCGAAGATTTCAATTTATTAACAAGAAAAGATGTCTTCCCGTACGAGTACATTAACTGCGTAGATAAATTGCAAGATGCGTGTTTACCATCGCGAGAATCATTTTACAGTTCCTTGACTGGTAACACAGTATCTGAGAGCGATTACGCGCACGCTGAGACTATGTGGAAGCGATTCTCCATTCGAACGTTAGGCGAATATAGCAATCTGTATTTAAAAATCGATGTTTTATTAGCAAACATTTTTGAAAATTTCCGAGAGAGTTGTATCAAGAGTTATGGGCTCGACCCCGCGTATTACTATACTCTTCCCGGCTACACGTGGGACGCCATGTTAAAGCATACGAAAATTATATTTGAATTACTCACAGACATTGACATGGTTATGTTTATCGAACGAGGTATACGCGGTGGTCTGAGTCGATGTTCCAACAGGTACGCGCGTGCTAATAACAAGTACATGCAGTCGTATGACTCATCGAAATCATCAACGTACTTGATGTATTTCGATGTTAATAATTTATACGGATGGGCAATGTGTCAACCATTGCCCTACGCCGATTTTCAGTGAGTCGATAATGTTTCCAATTTTGATGTATCATCGATCGCGCTCGATTCGTCTACAGGCTACATCCTCGAAGTCGATCTTGAGTATCCGCAGCATTTTCACGATTCGCACACTGACCTATCGTTTTGTCCGACACGCGACAAACCACCCGGCAAGCGCGAGGGCAAGCTTCTCGCAACCGTATACGATAAGAAGCGTTACGTGATACACTACTGCAATCTGCAGCAATGTTCACGTCACGGTCTTCGTGTTACAAAAATTCATCGTATATTACAATTCACTCAATCTCCGTGGCTCCGTACTTATATAGAACTCAACACAAATTTAGAACACTAGCAAAAAATGATTTTGAAAAAAATTTGTACAAACTAATGAATAATGCAGTGTTTGGCAAAACGATGGAAAATGTGCGCAATCACGTAGATGTTAAACTTTTAACAAAATGGGACGGAAGGTACGGCGCAGAGACATTGATTGCAAAACCAAATTTTCATAGCAGAAGCATTTTTTCGGAAAATCTAATCGCTGTAGAATTACGTAAACTCGAGGTGAAATTCTACAAACCAATTTACGAAGATATGTGTATTCTCAATATATCCAAGACATGTGTGTACGAATTTCACCACGATTATATGGTACTAATGTATCGGGAAAGATGCAAAGTCATGTACACTGATACGGATAGTCTTATATATCACATTGAGTGCGACGATGTGTACGAGAATATGAAACGTGACATCAGCAGATTTGATACGAACGACTATGCGATAGACATGCGTACGGTATACCGCTCGTGAATAAAAAGGTACCGGGTCTAATGAAGGATGAAAACAACGGTACCATAATGACCGAATTTGTCGGGCTTAGAGCAAAAATGTATGCGTTGTGCGTGGATGATAAGAAGGATACGAAAAAGGTAAAAGGCGTCAAGAGTAACGTTGTCGCGAGAACGATAACGTTTGACGATTACACGCGGTGTTTGAACGAAGAGATTGAAATAACGCGTAGTCAATCGTGTATAAGATCAAAATTACACAAGGTATACACCATTCGCGAAACAAAAATTGCTTTAAGTCCGTACGACAACAAGCGGTATATCGTACCTACAACTATTGATACGTTACCGTGGGGACATTATAAGATATCTTTATAAAATATAATGTGTGTGATTTTTTTCTTGTATGTATATTTCATATTTTATATATTGTAATGATTATTGGAAAGGATGTATTAATAAAGATTTTGTATATTTCAAATATTTCATATATTTTTATATTGAATACATTGTATTTCTTATAAAATTAAATTACATGATCCTTATGTACCCAAGAATTGTGCGAACTATCAAATCCCAGCCATTTCACGTAAACCTCGTCACCCCTCCTGCGCAGTACTTTCTCCACGAGATATACATCTGGATAATTCGCGCGATGCAACTCGTGCTCATAAAACGCTCCAGCGATAGATTTTTTGCGATAATCCTCGAGTAGATATGTTACAGGATTAGTATGTTGCACTTTAACAATCTTAAACACCTCGGTTGTCCAATTTGGTGTGTAACCCTTTTCGAAAAGTTTTTTGTATTTGCTAACGCGTACCAGGTCACCTATTTTAAACTTTGCAGGAGCAGCAATTTTTATATTGTTGTATACCGTATTTAAAAATCTATCAGCGATCGTGGGAGTAACATCGATAGGTCTCATATTGATAGTGCGATGTTTTCGCGCGTTATATTCTGCAACGAGTCGGGATAGCGCGTCGATCCACTTGTAAGTTCCGTTCAACGTAAACATCTTCCAAATGTTGTTCTTCAGTGTGCGATTGAATCGCTCGACGACAGACGCCTTCAATACCGAATATGTGGAATAGTGATTAATGTTATGTTTCCGTATGCCGTTGCACATCGGTATTGTAAAATTCCTTCCCGTTATCAGTTTGCATGTTTTTCGGGCATTTCTTGCTATCTCGAATTATTTTGGCGATTGCATTAGCCATCTCGCTTCCACCTTCACTCTTGAGTGCTACAGCCCATGCATACTTGCTCAACACATCGATGACGGTGAGTATGTAGTGGTAACCTTTGTTGAAACGAGAATACGGACGCATCTCGACGATGTCGGCTTGCCACAGATCATCGTATTCCCGCACTATGACGTGTCTTCGGAGAAAATTTTTTCTCGCCGGCGCGTGCAGTTCGTTCACCAATTGTCGTCTCTCCAAACTATGTTGATTCTTTTCTTTGTCAGTTTTTCTCGATGCCCGTTTGTTGTTCGCTTTTTTTTCAGTCATTTTTGTTTATCGTCCTTTAATAGCTTCTTGACCTGTTCTAACCTGTTCTTGACCTGTTCTAACCTGTTATTGACCTGTTCTTGACCCGTTCTGACCTGTTTTTGACCTGTTCTAACCTGTTATTGACCTGTTATTGACCTGTTCTGACCTGTTCTTGACCTGTCGTTCACTGCCACTGCCGCTCATTGTAGTTAGATAGCAGTTCGATAATTCTTCGTAGCTGTTCGATAATTGTTCACAGCCGTTCGATAATCTTTCGTAGCTGTTCGATAACCGTTTGATAGCCGCTCCTAACCCGTTCACTGATGCTCATTTAGGTTGATAGCTGTTTCTGAGTTAGCGTTAGCCGGGTGTTGAAGTTCGTTTAGCACAATCTGTATTGCTCGCACGTCCTTCTCAAGCGAAATCAGCTTCTCGTCTGATTTTTTCTGTCGATGCATTAATCTTTTAACGCAGGACTCCATGTACAGTTTGTTGACGGCATCGGTGTCAGCCTCTGGTTGCGCTACACGGCGAATCTTTTTTTTTTTTTTTTTTACCAGGCGGTGGGAGGAGAGAATGCACTTAGGCACACCCCCGGGCCCTCTCGGGGGTAGTGTTGGACTCACTCGGCCCGTCAGCGCGAGCACCCGGCCGGTCCTACCAACTAAACTCTCCCCCCCGTGGGCGGGTGTTGAGACCCGCCCACTGCAGGTAAGTCCTGCTGTCGACTTCATCTGTCCGGGCCACGGGTACGCGCGAGCATTCTTCCGTGACCTGGACGGAAGCTAGGCTTATCCAGCCATCTCTGTTTTAGGTACTTCTGTTTTGTATTCCTGTTCTTCGACTGGAGGCCTTCCCTCGGGGACCGAGGATGAGTTGGGAGGTCCTATATTCCAGTCCTTTGGTATCATAACCCAGCGAACATGTGGTTCTGTAGGTCCTTCAATTGTGAGGCGATGGTGCATGAAGTTGGAAACTGAAGTCTCCGTCAAGCCCCCGTCTCTTCCTGGATCATGTGCCTGCTAGAAAAACTAAGAATCTAGGGCACCACTATTTTGTTCTGTTACTATACTCTTATTATTTATTTAAAATAATGTACATTATGCTATTTTATTTTAAGAGTCTTTATTCTGTGGGTATGAGAAATATCCTGTACTTTAAATAAGGTAGAGTACTGCTGATGCCCACAGATTAACTTAATTCTAATTTTAATTCTATTTTTAATTTTTTTAAATTCTAATTCTAGCGCTATCTACACTTAGGTATTGATAAGATCACAAGATGAATGGAAATTCTTCCATCAGTCTATTTCATTGTCCAGTTGGGCCAGCTCCTCTTGAGTATCAGGCGGAAATATGAGATGTGGATCGGGCAGGATTCCCTCACGAGCGCGTTCCTCCTCCTCCTTGATACACATCACGTTATTGGCGAAGGAAGAGACCGCGTTCCAGTCTCTCTCACCCCTCAGCATAGCATGCACAATCCCCCGAAGAGACAAATCAGGACCAATGATTTCCACAAGTTCACTCCTGTTTATTTCCCAACGAGAACATATACGCCAGGTGTGGTCCGCCGTATCTGAGATTGCTCCACCACAACTGGTATACCTAGGGTTATCTAACTTTCTTAGCTTGTACAGGAACGCGGAGAAACAGCCGTGACCAGTAAAAAGCTGCGTTAGATGGAAAGAGACCCGGCCATGGCGTCTGTCCAACCAGCAGTCGAATTCAGGCATCATAGCTTCGATGGTCATCCGCCCCCAATTTCCCCTCCGACTGAGATGGTCTAACCATTCTTCTCTGAGCGTGAGCATCTCCTCCGTTCTGATGGCTCTGGTTCTTTGTGCTGTTAATTGTTTCCTTCTGCGCGACCTGGAGCGTTCATCGTATATTCTACGCCTCGCGTCCGCCAGAAGAATTAACGGGGGGAGCCTAGCTAGTAGAAGAGCCGCGTCCAATGCTACCGTTTTATAGGCCGATATTACACGGATCGCAATGCGTTTCCACGCTCGATTTAGATTCCTCTGGTGTTCTTCGATCTTCCGAGAGCGCTACACCATATCGGAGCACCGTACATACATACCGAGGACAACACGTTCGCGTAGAGCCTGCGCTTATTCTCGTTTGGGCCCTTGAGATTGGGCATCAATCTCCCCAACGCGCGCGACATTTTGGAAAGTTTTTGTTCGATGTAGGTGAAATGGGGATGAAAATTTAGCCTCCTATCGATCATTACCCCTAAATATTTCATGTGTTCTTGAATGGGTATATTTTCTCTTTCTAACCGATGGTAGTTTGCTAGGTTTCCCCTCTCAGGGGTAAAAGACCACTGCCTCGGTCTTATGTATCGCCACTGTCGGATCCGTGCGTTGAGGCCCAACGCACGGATCCGACCGACCGTAATTTCCAATTGGTGATTCGCCCGATCGACACGGCGAATCTTACGTGACCTTGCATTGAAGTCTGTAACGACGCGACACAAAGCGTTTTCGTGCACATAACTTTTTACCAATCTATCCCAAAAACCGTTTGTGCCGGTTGCATCATTTCTTGGATCGAATAATCCAAATTTGTTGATAGGCATTTTTTTTCTGATGTTTCGTAAAGTGTCACGCAATGCTGATCGACTGATTAGTTTTGTCGAGACACCATTTAATTTATAATAATTCCTGCTTTGCGAAGTTCCTCGATGATCGACTGGATCTCGTTGTTGTGCTTGTGACCAGCTTGGCGCGAAGTGTTGAGCAATCGTAGTCAATCCACTAGTTCGTTGGGATCGTCCCAGTGCACGTAATCAATTATATTGTTGGTTAGCGTCATAGCGCGAGGCATAGATATCTCTCCTCCAGATTTTGTATTTTTCGATTCGAGCGACATCAACGGTACAATTATATATTTGTACCCCCTGTTACCCTTCAAATGGCCCTGCGCATCATAATCGCGTCTATGCGCGTTCGTCCACCAATAATATGCTCTTGTATTTTTCCAAATCGTTCCCCCTCGTGTAAAGTTCGTCATCGGGAATTCTCTTGAAGATCAACTCGTACAATCCTGGCGTTCCAATGTACCGCACGTCGTCTATGATAATAGAGTCATCTTTGTTGATGTTGAATCGTTTGTTGCCGAGTCGCATTTCATTCTTTCTGACAAAATAGACTCTATACACATGATCAATCTCGTGATTTTTGTTGCCACTGAGCAAAGCGCCTATGTACTTTTGCCCAAGTGATCCAAAGTACTCCTGCAACGTTTCTTGACCTTCCGGCGTTTGTAACTTGTTTCGAACAAACGATGATTCGAGCATGTTGCCCGAGGTTTCGAAAACATCTTTGTTTACGCTTGTTGGTGCGGCTAACGGCGTAGAGGCTATCGACGGTTCATACAGTAAAACGTCCGATCGTTTCCTTTTTTTTGGTGTCGCATCTTCCTCTTCCTCTTCCTCTACCTCCTCATCTTTAGCCTCTTCCTTCTCATCCTCCTTGTATCGCTTGATGTGTAAGATTTTAATCTTTGCGCTACTCTCCGACTTATTTTTCAGCGCGAACGAGTTGTCGACAATCTTTTGCAGCGGCTCGATAATAGGTTTAAAATGGGTCTTGACCGTGATATCGTCATCGATGTTACCGGTCTTCAAAGCGCGATGTTTCTTGCGGATTTCTTTGCTCGTTTTCGCAATCTCCTTCGCCATCTTTTCACGCTCGCGAATATTATCGCTCCCAGCCATATCGATAGAGAGTGTTGAACGCTCGCGTTTCACCCCTCACGACAGAATGTAGGCAACGACTAATCGTTTTGTGGTATCGCAAACACGTTAAATCCGTTTCTGTATCGCCCGTTTATAAGCAAGCTATCCTTGTCTATCACGAGAAATCCATACTTTTGCTGCCAACAAGTACGACATAACTCACTGAAATCCTCGTATGACATGTTGATATTCACGTGATCGTTGTACACGTTTTTCAATTTGGTACCATCCTGTTTAAACAAGATTAGCAGGTTCGCGTTGTCGCGTAAAAGATGTTTCGGTATTTTCGCGTATGTCTGGCAGAGATAGAAGCAGTCGACGTTCGAGTGGCGTCTCATTGAGAAATATTCTCTTATCGTATTTTGTTTGTCGCACGCCACGTCATCGAAAACGAAAATCGAGTTTGGACGTGCTTCGCTCGGTGGAATGACGTCACTGTTATTGGAGAATGTAAAATAGCCGATTTCATCGATCGACGTTAACAAATTCTCCAAATATAGATATTTTGGCTGTTGCAGTGACTTTGAATACACGTACACATTTTCAAAGCGGACGCCGTGCGGGCTTTCAATCAAACTAATCAACACGTTAGTTTTACCGCAATTCGAGGGGCCGCAAACGATTGCGCGTATAGTATTCGGCAGCATCGTACCGTGTCTACGCATCTCCGCGTTGTCATCCATCGAGCGTAATCTGGCGTCGTAATTTGTCACGTGTATCGTGAAACGTTGTCGCACGAATTTCATTTTCCCACTTCCGATTCGGATCGCACGCCTGTCTATTTATAGCTGCGCGGAACTACAAAGTGCTCAGTAACGAAAAAATGTTTGTCCTGCTATCAAGTCCTTACGATATTCTCGATTTGAGTGCCGGACAGCTACAGTTTGTATCTAAAGCAGTTTTATTGCGAATGTGTGGCAATCACTTTCACTACGTGTGGGACAAACTTCCGGAATACATAAAGGCGGATTCGGAGGTTCAGACCTATCGTCGCTGTTTCGAACATTACAATCAACCGTGGCAACAAATGCACATTGACGGTCCAGCGCCAATGATAAAAGATTGTCGTGAATGTCAACGCAAATAAGTAGAGGTCTATTAAATCGTGCGATAAACTCGTCGTGAATGTCACCGCAAATAGGTAGAGGTCTATTAAATCGTGCGATAAACGCTCTATCGAATTGCATATTCCTGGATACCAGTTTTGCGTTCTGGGCACGCGGCTAGAAAAACGATTGGCTAGAGGTGATCGAGGTATCAACCCATTCGACGCGGCGTGTCGTGAACACGATATAGCGTACTTTCGGAGTAACGATCTTGCCGAAAGACACGCGGCGGATAGGATACTCGCCAAAAAGGCTCAAACTCGCATCACTGCGAAAGATTCATCTCTCGGTGAGAGAGCCGCAGCCACAGCTGTCTGGACAGCGATGACAACCAAAACGAAGTTCGGTATGGGTCTAAAGACGAAAACGAAGAAAAAGACGGTGAAAAAACGAATACTTCCGGTAGCGAAACGCGGGGGTGTATTACCGATTCTACCAGTGTTGGGCGCTCTCGGATCTCTGATTGGTGGAGCGGCTGGTGTAGCAAAGATGGTGAACGATGGAAAAGCTACACAACGTCAGTTTCAAGAGATGCTACGTCACAATCGTGCCATGGAAGGTCGCGGATTGTATCTCGCGCCATACAAATACGGACGAGGAGTCTCAATGAAAAAGAAGAAAAAAAAACGTCAAAGAGACGCTAAAAATGCCAGAGGGCGTAACTACCAACATACAACTGCTGCAACTAGCAAAACGTATGCGCATTCCGTATTTTAGAGGTGTTTTTATGCGTGACTCATTACCGATCGGTGGTATATATCGAAACGAGAGCGGCATCATAAATTTGGATAACGCTAAAGGCTCGGGTACTCACTGGGTAGCGTATGCAAAGAGAGGGAATCGCGCTATATATTTTGACAGTTTTGGCAATCTTCGTCCGCTGAATGAATTGATACGATATTTAAATGTGTCAAAAATAGATTATAATCACACATCCTATCAAACTTATATAATCAAAGCATCTGCGGACAATTGTGCTTACAGTTTCTCCGAACGGTCGATGCACGCGAATTTAAATTTTAACGCATACACATTATATGTATGAAAACACATTTTTTGAATAAAAAATATATATATTAAACATATATATCGCTATGTATCTTCTTTATAAAATCCAATCCTTATTCCTGTATATTATATAATAATAAGTTACATTTATATATTTTTTTAATCGAAATGCGTAGTTAATCTGAGCTATTATATTGGAAATGTGTCAAGAATACTTTTAATATCTTAATAAGTTACATTTATATTTCTTTTACTGCAGCCTTCTCCTTTGCTCTCTCCTTTCCTTACCATCATGCTCTCTCCTTTCCTTACATGTCATACTCTCCTTGTCCTAAGCCTATAGCGCTGTCCTTTTCCCACCATCATGCTCTCCTTATCCTACGCCTATAGCGCCTTCCTTCTTACACCACGTCGTACTCTCCTTGTCCTACGCTCTATTGTGCTTGCAGTTTCTCCCAGCGGTTGATGCATGCGAATTTAAAGATATACATTGCGCTATTTAATTTAGTATTCGTTAAACAGTTTGGTCAACATGTCTATGACATTTACGCTGACTGGGAAGAGCAGCGTTCTCGCGGCAAATTACTCGCACATCGTAGATTTAAGCGATGGTAAATACGAGCTCGGTCTAGCGGATTTTGAGAGTTATCACACGATATCGAACGTGAATTCTTCGAATAATAAATTTTACTTCGGCAAAGACGATGCGGAAATTACGATTCCCGAGGGATCATACGAGCTGCAAGCGATACATAAATTTTTGAAAAAACAATTTCACGAAAACGTTCGCAACACACAGTTCATGATGGTGATAAAAAACACACTGACGACGATGACTTTGAGGATGGAGAATGACCGATAGTGCTCCGCGCTAATTACAATACGATGAGGAGCGAGATCAAATGCGCCTACAGAATAAATTTTAGCAAGCCTAACAACATTGGATCGCTGCTAGGATTCTCGAACCGTATACTGCAGCCGC
Source organism: Anoplolepis gracilipes (assembly GCF_047496725.1). Lineage (NCBI taxonomy): Eukaryota > Metazoa > Arthropoda > Insecta > Hymenoptera > Formicidae > Anoplolepis > Anoplolepis gracilipes. The sequence continues at coordinate 2,522,297 of NC_132975.1, forward strand.
GAAAATGGTACGAGTCGAACGTGCTGATTAACATTATCAACGTGAACATTATCCGTGTCGAATGTAATGTCACCGCGGGCGCGTATAACAACGGTAAACTCGTTCATACGATACATGAATTTTCACCGAGGGTACCACCAGGATATAAGATATCGGAAACACCGGCGCACATCATTTACCTACCGATCATCGTACGGAGCATTACGGATTTAACGTTACGCGTTGTCGATCAGAAAGGACGATTACTCGATTTTCGAGGAGAAGAAATCACCATTAGAGTGCATGTACGACGGCGGCAAAATTAGCGTGTGATGCTCGTGTTGAACGGATCGAAAGACGTGAGAGACAACACAATTTTTACGACGCCCGGGACAACAACATCGAGATTTGCTAATACGCAATCATCTTGTACTAAGAAAAAGAAATTGAACGCATCAAACGTTGCGTTTTTACAATCTTTGGGATTCGTGGTGCGAAACATTTGAACGATGACTGACATTTTCAACATCGCGGACGAACCAATCTTTGACGATCGCATCGTCAAGATTGAGACTCACGCCTATAACCCATTCGCCAACACAACGTTCGGACATAGTGACGAGATAAGAATACCCATACAACAACAGGATCTGTATACATTGCCGTACGAGAGTTTCTTATACATCGAGGGAGAATTGAAGATAAACAATCCAACTGCCAGATCTAATGTGGTACTGCAAAATAATTGCGTCGCATTCATGTTTGATGAGATTCGATACGAACTCGATGGTGTGGAGATTGATCGCAATAGAAACGTGGGAATAACAAGTATGCTCAAAAACTATGTAACAATATCATCCGATAGAAGCGTGATTATGAGAAATACTGGCTGGATTGATCCAACTACTGTGAATGGTCACTTTAATTTTTGCGTACCGCTCTACATGTTATTGGGATTTTGCGAAGATTACAGACACATAGTAATTAACGCTCGTCACGAGTTGATCTTAATACGATCGCGCAATGACAACAATTGTCTGGTTGGAGTTTCGACGGTGGAGCCTGTGATCAACATATTCAAGATACAATGGCGAATGCCGCATGTGCTGTTGAGTGAAATTAAAAAGCTGTCTATGCTGCGCGCTCTGGAAAGCGGACGCTACCTCAGCATGGGTTTTCGCTCGTGGGATCTGTACGAGTTTCCGCTGTTGCAGTGTACAAGCATTCGTGGGCCATTAAGACCGCGACTCAGTTGGAGAAACCACGATACGTTATCTTTGCTCTGCAAACAGGCCGAAAGAATATTATGCTCGAGGATATGAGTAAATTCGACAACTGCAAATTAACAAACGTGAAACTTTATCTGAACTCGGAATGTTATCCGTACGACGACATGAATCTGGATTTTGATAAAAACAGATGGTCGATTCTATACGACACGTACGCGCGTTTCTGCAAAAACTATTACGGATACGAGTACCTCGAACCGAGTCTCACCGTCTCACTGTTTCTACTTTACGGTCCGTTTGTAATCATCGATTGTTCTCGACAAAACGAATCGGTGAAAAATGCTACCGTAGACGTAAGAATAGAATTTGATTGTAAGAAAAATGTGCCGGCAAACACTACCGCTTATTGTCTCATTTTGCATGATCGCGTTGTCGAATACAATCCTCTAACGAACGTAGTACGTAAAATTACATGAATCAGCATGAGCAGGAACGCTCGTCTTATCAACCAACCAATGTTCAAATCTTTTGTAAACGAAATTGGAGAATCGCATACCGGATCATATAACATAAAAACTTGCGATACTCGATGATTAACGTCAGTCGTTCGTCGTCGTAGTTCTCGCTAATATCTCTTCATTATGGTTGTGCCAACGTTTGTGGATCTTCAAGGATTTATTATCGATAAAAAATTTATCGTGAAAGAAGTTGCGATTTTGACGAAGGGATCTGTACTCTCTCATTATATTTTTACGAGTCTTACACCATTCCGTTTGCTCACGAGGTCTGAGAGATCTCAGGTTGCATGGTTGGTTGGAAAACATCACAATCTGCAATGGGAAGATGGAAACGTTCCATACTACATGGCTAAACGTTTAATCACTGAGGCTGTGACGTTGAAAGATACATCTTCTCGAGTGTATGTCAAAGGACATGAAAAACGAGAATGGTTGGCAAATTTACTGGAAGACGATGCGAGAATCGGTCTTATTATCGAGACATTGGATAACGACTATGACGACGTTCCTGCTTTAGATAAATTAGATGCTACTCTGCGTTGCGATAGACATGTACGAAATTGCGCTTTACAAAATGTATTTAAAATATTCAATTGGTGGTCGAATCATCATCATGAAGGTTCAATCAACCCATATTTACGTTAAAACTATACTTCAAGTATTATTTTCTATATTCTGTAATTAAATTTTTTTTAATTTTAAATAAATTTGGAATTTTTATACATTTATATTTCTGTTACTGTACCTTCTTTCCTTACACATCATACTCTCCTTGTCCTACGCCTATAGCGCTGACCTTTTCTCACCATGCGCACTCTCCTTCCTCTCTATTCTTTCTCTCACCATGCGCCCTCTCCTTCCTTTCTATTCTTTCTCTCGCACCCATATCTCCTTTTCCTACCATCATGCTTTCCTTTTTTTATCATCATGTACTCTTTTTCCTACACATACAGCACCTTCATTCTTACACCACATCATACTATAGCCTGGTTATATTTATAATCAAATTAAATATACATGATAATACCCACCCACTATGCGAAACGTTATTCTTTAGCGCAAACATTCGTACTGTCAGCGCGTTATTCTTTAGCGCAAACATCCGTACTGTCGGCGTTTTGTATATGTTTTCATTTAGCAAAAATTTTATCTCACGCTTGTCGTATACATTTGTAACCGAATATTTGAATCGATTTCATCATACGGCAGCCACCCACGGTGCTCGAGAAAGCAACGATTTTTAATAATTTTTAGCAGCCTTACATTGGCGCTTGCAAAATTACGTCACAAATACTTCCCTCCTCATTACGTTTTGCGATATTACAAATTGCTCGCAGTACTTTAAATAATTTAGTATCGCATCAGTTGTCCGTGCATAAGGTGCAAAAAAAATGTGCTCCACAAAAGAAACCAACAAGATGAATTTTTACATTCCGATTGAGAACGGTGAAATTCAATCAAAGAAAGTGTAAGTTTCAATTATTTTCTAAATATTATTTTTAATCTATTTTATATAGCGTTTCATCTCGTCGTGCGGTTTGCATACATGGGAGAAGGTATACTTTAACCCCGACATCTTACAAATATTGGAGATTGGAATAAGCGTTGGAGCTATGTCGTATGTGGAATTGATACTTGGTAACCGAGGTAATCGATTAGTATTGTCTATCGTACTCTGGCACTCATTGATGCAGAAACGTACAGACATTGAACGACATGTACAATCGACTGAAAGTCAACCATTATGGATCTGCAATCTATCTATCCAAATGATTGCAATAAACGGATCGAGGATTATTAAATTAACATTATCTAATAAGTCTTTGTATATGCAACCTCAAACATTATTACATTTATTCGATTTTAAAGATTGTATCGATCATATGCATTAATGGTTGTGTCAAAATATACATCTCGTGAATGAAAAGTTGAAACAATTTTGTAACGTTTTGCAACGTAACAATATTACTAATAAGTAAGTAAGAAAGAGGCAATAGGAGCGAAGAGATGTGAATATAAAATTATAAGTTTTTTATATAGGTGATGTGTCGCAATTGTATTGACATTAAGTACATTAGTAACATTCTATAGAATGACGGAAATTATAATAAAGATTTGAACGTTTCGATTCATGTTTTGAATCCTCTTCAGCATAATATATAAATTAAATAAATGAATTATAAATAGATAAAAACGAAATTATAGAGAAAACATCGCATAATAAAGGCGTAAGACATGTGTGAACTAAAAATCGTGATCGTATTCGCATGATTAAATGGATCAATGCCTTAGAACCGCTGTACATATTTATCGCATGTTAGTTGTATAAATTACATATACATAAAACGATCCAACTTGTTCGGCTCTTTTATTGTACGGCTTGCATAATAATCCCGCGAGGCAATTCTCCGAGGTTTCCAGACCGAGGGAGGTATGCAGTTAGATTGAGGGGTTAAGTAGGATATGCATTCCGTTTGTGTGTTGTTGAATCTATGGTATATATATCGCGACAACTGATGTTTAACGTGTGATTATGCCGATGGTACAGATGATAATGTCATTACCATCTGTACTATCGGCATAACCACGCGTTAAACATCAGTTGTCGCGATATATATACCATAGATTCAACAACACACAAACGGAATGCATATCCTATTGTTGGTAATGACATTACCATCTGTATCATCGGCATAACCACACGTTAAACATCAGTTGTCGCGATATATATACCATAGATTCAACAACACACAAACGGAATGCATATCCTACTTAACCCCTCAATCTAACTGCATACCTCCCTCGGTCTGGAAACCTCGGAGAATTGCCTCGCGGGATTATTATGCAAGCCGTACAATAAAAGAGCCGAACAAGTTGGATCGTTTTATATATATGTAATTTATACAACTTTATTATAATTTCCGTCATTCTATAGAATGTTACTAATGTACTTAATGTCAATACAATTGCGACACATCACCTATATAAAAAACTTATAATTTTATATTCACATCTCGCTCCTATTGCCTCTTTCTTACTTACTTATTTATATTTATTAATTCGGAGCTCTTTCGATAATCTTAATATTACTAATGTAAATGATGCTGTGAAAGCGATTCGCGAGAGTGACGCGTTCGATAGCGGATCACTCGTAGATTGTGAATTGTTGGCGTGTGCTATACTAAATGATATACTTTATGATGCTTGTAACAAATAAAAAATAAAAAATTATGTTAAACTCATTTATCTATTACTTATTTCCACCTTCATCATCTATCCCATCCTTCTTCATCTGTATTAGATATAATTAGATAATAAGATATATAATAAGATAACATTTAACATTATAAAAAAAACTTAACATATAAAAATTATCTTTTGCTCGCGTACACCTTAGCCTTCGTCTTATCGCGCTATCCTTCTTCCTCTCTATTCTTTCTCTCGCTCCCCATAATACGCTCTCCTTCTCGCTATCCTCCTTTCTCTCTATTCTTTTTCTCGCACCCATATCTCCTTTTCCTATCATCATGCACTCCTTGTCATACACATACAGCGCTTTACTTCTCACACCACGTCATACTCTCCTTGTCCTACACTATAAAGAACGCCTATAGCACCGTCTCCCTCTAACGCGTTGCGAACGTCTATAACACCGTTTCCCTCTACCACGTTGCGAACGCCTATAGCACCTTCTCCCTCTACCGCGTTGCGAACGCCTATAGCACCGTCTCCCTCTACCGCGTTGCGAACGCTTATAGCACCGTTTCCCTCTAACGCGTTGCGAATGCCTATCGCGTCGTTACCATGGGAATATAAAAAATTTATTAATATTAATCTAATTATTTATTGCAAATATATATTACGAATAAACAGAGTGGGGTGAATATTTTATGTATAACAGTTGACATTCCTCTCTCTCACCATCAGACCTCCGCAATCAGTTGGAGAGGACACTTCCTCCACCTGCGGAGACATATGTACCCCCCTCCCTTCCCTCTTCTCCCTCAATCTGGGAAACATTTAGGTACCCTCCCTTCCCCCTCAACCTGGGGGACATTGGGTACCTCCCCCCCATATCAGAACCGGAGAGTGAGGTAATCAGTTCCCCGCTTACCTCACCCCCCTCAGATCCCTGGATTAGAAGTCCCTTATCCTATCTACTTCCGTCTTTGTCAAAACACATTCCAGGTCGGCCAACACGATGAAAGGAACCTGCTCCTTTCTGTTATGGTTGTTAAAAGCGAGTCACTTATCCTTATCGCTCGGTAATCAGATAACACAATCATTCATCTTCCCGCAGTCTACAGTATGTGACTGTAGTTTCTCATTCGAATAAAAATAATGTAGGCATCTATAAAAATAGAAATAATAATTATATATATTTTAACATCTATTAAATAGAGATAATAATAATAATAATTATATATTTATTTTGAAGGAAAATCAATAATATTAAATATACATACTGATCGTAGATATATTTTTGCCCATTGTGTTTATTGAGTTGCGAATTCACGAGCCGGGATAAATTCTTGATCCACGCGAAATGTCCGATATCTTGCGCATCTTGGATGTAGAGCAAATTGGCGTGCTTGTCCCTATTTTGCTCCGAAAGACGAATAGGAACAATATTTTTATTTTCGATAGTATGCACATTGATTGAAATGTTGTTGTAAATTTCAAACTCTTTAATTTGATTAAGAGTCACTGGAAACTCAATGTCTCGAAGATTTAGCACATCTGTATAATGCGGGTATGATAATTCCCGTTCAACGTTTCTTTCAGCGGGATACATAGCAGCAACCACTGCCCATGCAAAACATGCATTGCATTGTTTTTGGATTACACGTTAACTACCGCTCGCTTCATCATTATCTTTCGCGGTAATATAATATGACATCCCGCACACATAGGATTATATTTATTTATATTTACAGTCAAATTAGGTTTACGCGATAATGCCCACCCAATATCACGTTCTTGAAATTCTTTGAGAGATGCTAAAGTGGGCTCGATAATACGTCGCTCGTACCATTCGCGTAAATCGGATGCACGAAAGAGTTCACAGTTTTTTGTATTTACACTTTTATTGTCACACTTTTCACCCGCCACAAACTCACCGTTAAACACGGTATTCACTTTCACACTGCAGTGTGTTTTGATAGCGTCTCACACATGTTCGAGCACGATATCACTCGCGTCTTCGAGAAACTGGCGAGATTCGATATAATTGATATTGATTATCGCACGAGTCGATATACGGTTTTCGAACGCTGTATCAATTTCTCGCCAAAATAGTGCAGCTTAATGCGCGCTGTGTCCGGCACCCGCGTGTACGAAACGTTTGCGCAACGCATTTTTCAGTCCTTCGAGTCGCACGATCTTTGCGATCAACAATTGTTGATATCCGATTGATGTTCGCAGTCGTTTAATTCGACTCTGCTCTTCCAACGACTTCATATATTCATCGCATTGCACCTCCCACGCAAAGTACTCCTCCACCGAATTTATCAAGATGGATTGATGTGCTAAAACCTGCTCCATTTTTACATATAAGGTACATTCTCACAAACTTTGATAATAATGGCAAAATGTGACTTTCTGTTCTGATTTATATCTCATCGTTCTATAATATCATATCTCTTTCTCTATCATGCATCTTTCACGGTTGATTATATTTATAGTCAAATTAAGTATACGTGATAATATCCATCCACTATGCAAAACGTTATTTTTTTCGCGTTGCAAAACGTTATTTTTTTCGCGTTGCGAAACGTTATTCTTTCGCGTAAACATCCGTCATTTCTATAATATGATGTCTCTTTATCTCACACATATTTCGTGGTAATGTAATATAATATGACATCCTGTACGCATAGGATTATATTTATTTATATTTATAGTCAAATTAAATATACATGATAATGCCCACCCACTATGCGAAACGTTATTCTTTCGCGCAAACATCCGTACTGTCGGCGTTCTGTATATGTTTTCATTTAACAAAAATTTATATCTCATGCTTTGTCGTATACATTTGTAACCGAATATTTGAATCGATTTCATCATATAGCAGCCACACATGACGCTCGAGAAAGCACGTGGGGACGATTTTTAATGATTTTTTAGCAGTCTTACATTGGCGCTTGCGAAATTACGTCAGAAATATTCCCCTCCTCATTACGTTTTGCGATATTACAAATTGCTCGCAGTACTTTGAATAGTTTAGTATCGCATCAGTTGTCCGTACATAAGGTTGTGCAAAAATGTACTTTACTAAAGAAACCAACAAGATGAATTTTTACATTCCGATTGAGAACGGTGAAATTCAATCAAAGAAAATGTAAGTTTCAATTATTTTCTAAATTATTTTCTAAATATTATTAATATTATTATTTTTAATATATTTCAATATTTTATATAGCGTTTCATCTTGTCGTGCGGTTTGCATACTTGGGAGGAGGTATGCCTTAACCCCGACATCTTACAAATATTTGGAGATTGGAAAGTGTTGGAGCTATGTCGTATGTGGAATTGATACTTGGTGACAACCGAGGCAATCGAATAGTATTGTCTATCGTACTCTGGCACTCATTGATGCAGAAACGTGCAGACATTGAACGACAATCGGCTGAAAGTCAGCCATTATGGATCTGCGATCTATGTATCCAAATGATTACATTAAACGGATCGAAGATTGTTAAATTAACATTATCTAATAAGTCTTTGTATATGCAACCTCAAACACTGTTACATTTATTCGATTTTGAAGAATGTATCGACCGTATGTATCCATGGTTGTGTCAGCGATACGGGAGAGTGACGCGTTCGATAGCGGATCACTCGTAAGATTGTGAATTGTTGGCGTGTGCTATAAATGATATACTTTATGATACTTGTAAAAAATAAAAAATAAAAAAATTATTATTAACATTAATGTTTCTTTTCACACTATTTTATTCTACGTTTCTTCCTCCTCGCATACGTAAAATTACATGAATCAGCAATTATCCTCTCCAATGTTAAAACTTGCGATACAAGAAAAATCTATCCTACAACCAAAATTGTACGCTGAATATTATATGAAGTTATAAGGCGCTCTTAAATCGAGCAGGAACGCTCGTCTTATCAATCAACGGTCGAATCTTCTGTAAACAAAATTGGAGAATCGCATACCGGATCACCGGAACAATCGGTACTACACGAGTGAGAGAGAGAGAGAGGGAGCAACAGCATTTCATAGGCCAAAATCCCCACTTCATTAGATAAAGAAAGGACAATCGAAACTATCACAGCAGCAAAAGAGAGCAGTCTTATTCTCGCCGTAATTTAATTAACACTGACTTCATTACTAATTTCGCTATATTCATTACATTATTCAAGTATCTTATACTCTCTCAGATCCACTTGACAACCAAGGACGGCCCTCAGGAGTAAAATTGAGGATAGAAAAATAAGTTGTACTTTATTAGAAAGTTGAGTGAGTAACGAATTATTATATTTATAGAATTTTCCACGATAGATCACTAATTATCCCCTCCAATGTTAAAACATAAAACTTGCGATACTCGATGATTAACATCAGTCGTTCGTCGTAGTTCTCGCCAATATCTTTTCATTATGGTTGTGCCAACGTTGGTGAATCTTCAAGGATTTATTATCGATAAAAAATTTATCGTGAAAGAAATTGCGATTCTGACAAAGGGATCTGTACTCTCTCATTATATTTTTACGAGTCTTACACCATTCCGTTTGCTCACGAGGTCTGAGAGATCTCAAGTTGCATGGTTGATTGGAAAACATCAGAATCTGCTATAGGAAGATGGAAACATTCCATACTACATGACCAAACGTTTAATCACTGAGGCTGTGACGTTGAAAGATGCAGCTTCTCGAGTGTATGTTAAGGGGCATGAAAAACGAGAATGGTTGGCAAATTTACTGGCAGATGATGCGAGAATCGGCCTTATTATCGAGACATTGGATAACGACTATAAAGACGTTCCTTCTTTAGATAAATTAAATGCTATTCTGCACTGCGATAAACATGTAAGAAATTGCGCTTTACAAAGTGTATTTAAAATATTCAATTGGTGAATACATCGAATCATCATCATAAAGGTTCAATCAACCCATATTTACATTGAACTATACTTCAAGTATTTCTATCTTCTTTGTAATTAAATTTTTTTTATTTTTGAATAAATTTGGATTTTTTATACATTTATATTTCTGTAGCTTTCTCCTTTGCTTTCTCCTTTCCTTACCATCATGCTCTCTCCTTTCCTTACACATCATACTTATAGAACGCCTATAGCACCATCTCTCTCTACCGCGTTGCAAACGCCTATAGCACCATCTCTCTCTACCGCGTTGCAAACGCCTACAGCACCGTCTCTCTCTACCGCGCTGCAAACGCCTATAACACCGTCTCTCTCTCTCTCTACCGCGCTGCAAACGCCTATAACACCGTCTCTCTCTCTCTCTCTCTCTACCGCGTTGCGAACGCCTATAGCACCGTCTCTCTCTACCGCGTTGCAAACGCCTATCGCTCCGTCTCTCTCTATACCACGTTGCGAACGCTTATCGCGTCGTTACCGTGGGGATATTATAAAAAATTTATATATATTTATTATTATTAATCTAATTATTTATTGCAAATATACATTATGTGTAAACAGAAGGGGAATAATTTACCTATAACAGTTGACATTCTTCTTTCTCATCATCAGACTTCCACAATCAGTCGGAGAGGACACTCCCTCCACCTGCAGAACCATATGTACCCCCTCCTTCCCCCTTAATTCGGGGACATTTGGTACCGCCCTCCTCCACCCACGGACACATCAGTACCGGGCGGTTCCCCCGCTTACCTCACCCCCCTCAGAATTAGATCTCTTTTTATTTACCTACTATATATATATATATATATATATATATATATATTACATACATAGCTTAACTGGAAAAACAAACCTAAATTTTCTTTAAGCATTTGTGACGTATCACTGAGTGTTTGTAGAAATTCTCTCAAGGAAAGCCTGCAGGAATAAAAAATATCTATCAATAAAAAATTACTATAATTTAACGTTACAGTAAAAATGTAACGACTCCATGTCCTTGATAGCTCGGTTGGAATCAGGATTTGGTCTAGTATGGGTGAGATGAACGTAAGCGGGTTTTTGTTTCGAAAAGTATTTTATTTAGTATAAGAGTGTACAGTTGACAGTGCGTATAAACGAAGGAGCGCGTACAGCAGGTGCGCGTGCATGTGCGAATGTAGTGCGTATGCGTGCGTGCTCGAAGTGTGCGGTGTTATTCTATGCGAGCGTGTAGAGTAGATTTCAGTATTGTGTGGGTATGTATTTACAGTGGTTGTATGCAGATGTTCGAATGCAGTGTGTGTGCAGATTTCGACGAGGATGCGGCGTACTGGTACGGCTCGGCGTGTGATTCGATATATCGAATTTTCGGCTCGTCGTTCGGAGTCGGTTTCGGTCGTGTGTGCCGTCGTAGGTCAGTGACCGCTCGGCGTAAATATTTCGGTCGGCCAGTGTGTTGATGCGTCGCGCGGATTTAGGGCCGACTGAAAGCGGTGTGCGATATATTGTACGCGAAGGCTTTATCTTGGTGGGCCGTCGGTGTTCGGTTTGTTGCGTCGGTCACATGGTGGGTGTCTTTCAGTCGGGGGAGGACTCGATTCGGCTTAAGGATGACGAGAACTCTCGTCGGGGGTGGCGCACTCTCCGCCCCGAGACTGTGGTGTCCGCTGGTTTCTGGATGGTCGGAAGTGATTTATTCGACTGTTTTGAATCGGGCTGAGAACGCTCAGCGGAGATGGAGTACGCTCCACCCCGGTCGGATGCTGAGAACGTTCAGCGGCGATCGAGAACTCTCGGTCGCGTTTTTCGCAGGCTTTGCTTGGATCGGTTTCGGAGGCTTCTTCGAGCGTATCCCGCTGTCGGAAGCTGGAACGGATCTGGTCCCGGAGTCGGTGCGGTGGCTCTTTTTATTCTGGCTTCTTTGCCCTCTTTTTCAGTTACCGGCTTCCCCTTCCAGAAGAATTTCGTTGAATAATTCTTCTGGAAGATTCGGTAAAACTTTGAACGCCGTTACGACCTCGGGCTTCTCCGTGCTCGATTGGCGGAGTTTGAGGTCTCGGCGAGCATCGAGACCGTGTTGCCGCTCGGGTGTTTACGGTGACGGTCGGACGGTACCCGAGCGGGACTTAGTCTCTCGCTCGCCGAGATCCTTCGGTCGCAACGGCCGCGAGTTTGGAAATCTAAAAAAAGGGCGGGAATGAGGCTGTCGTTAGTAACGGGGGCGCCTCGTTATAAAAAAAATGTAATACAAGTTATATATATGTACATTCTTTTTAAAAATACTTTCAAAAGATTACCTTTCTGAAGTCAAAGCGACTTGTGCCTCAGCAATGCGTTTGTCACGCATTATATTGTATTGGTTTCGTACTTTGCTTACACTACATCTCTCTATTAATCTCTTCATATTTATTTCTTGATCGATAAGGAATTCATTTAAGTATAAATTATACTTTAGAAATACATTTACATAACGTGCAGAATTATTATAAATTGATATAATGGAGTAAACAATACGTATGAAGAAATTGCCAAATATTAGGGTGTATTCCACCAAATCTATTAAAAAGTACGCGATGAAAGCTTTCTACAATATTATTGGTTCGTATCGGTGTGCCAAAAACGAAAACTTTTCTTTTAAAGGGAGCCAAACGCGCCTTAAGTAAACTGTGAATTGTAATACAGCAGGATACTTTGTTGATATCAAATCAGCTTCTTCTTGTATTATTTGTAAGTCTTCCTCAAATGCATAGAGTAGTGCGAATGGCAAAACCATAATAATACCAAGGACTTTTCTAGGGGCTGTTGTTAGACCTAAGGCTTTCCGACGTCTTAAAACGCCTGTAAAATATAATATTACTAATTGTGAATATAATGGTAAATTATACTTAGCAAGCAAATGGGTTATATATGTATCACTAAAAAAAAAGATTTATAAAAATCACAAAATTTTTAGAATTTTTGTTTTTGGCATTTCAGATATTGTATATATATATATACATAAATACTTACTATATATATATATATATATATATATATAAATATAAAAACGAAATACTACTATTTACATGCCACAAAATTTATTACATGTTACTGAAGGAACTGAAGAAAGTCAACTTTAGTCTTTAGCGTTGAAAAAAATAAATATAACATTGTCTATAATATACGAAATAATATAACATGCTGTGTGAAAATTATAATACATAAAATTTATTTTACTTAAGAATAACACATATCACAAGTTATATATCACATAAATAGTGTATCATATTATTTTTAATAAAGTAAACATTTATAAACTATGTATATATATATATATATATATATATATATATATATATATATATATACACATAGTTTATAAATGTTTACTTTATTAAAAATAATATGATACACTATTTATGTGATATATAACTTGTGATATGTGTTATTCTTAAGTAAAATAAATTTTATGTATTATAATTTTCACACAGCATGTTATATTATTTCGTATATTATAGACAATGTTATATTTATTTTTTTCAACGCTAAAGACTAAAGTTGACTTTCTTCAGTTCCTTCAGTAACATGTAATAAATTTTGTGGCATGTAAATAGTAGTATTTCGTTTTTATATTTATCCTTATCTAGTAGAGAGAAAAACTTTAGACATCTAAAAAAAATCTCATAAAAATATAATTGAATAGAATATGAAGATAGTATTGATTAAGCTGTATAATAATTATTGGTATCTTTTTATCTTTTGGATGAAATATCACAAGTGACACGTTCTGCTTGTATTTTTTTAAATACAAGCAGAACGTGTTACTTGTGATATTTCATCCAAAAGATAAAAAGACACCAATAATCATAATACAGTTTCTTTAAAATTCCGTTTACTGTTTACCTACCTACTTCACTTTATCTTCTATTTGCCCACAAAATATCTGCAATTCTATTTCTCTTATCAGTAGCCACTTCTAAAATAACATTGCCCTCATTCTGATCCTCGTTTTGCTCCTCATACTCGTCATCACTTAATTCAGTTTCATCGTTATATCTGATGCAAATATTATACGTAAAATATTATATGTAAAATACAAGCAGCAACAACAACTATTTTCATTTCATTCATAAGAGACATATTTAAATATTTAATTCTTCTAAATCTACATCTCAGTTTTCCAAATGCCTGCTCAATGACAGTTCTCTTTGAACTTAATTTTTGGTTGTACAGCTTTTGCCTTGCAGATAAATGGCCATTATCACGGAATGGTGTTAATAAATATGACTGTAAACTATACGCAGAATCCCCTAAATATGAGTTCCTTCTGGTATGAGTGTTGGATCTTCTTCAAATGCTTGACCAATAGGACTTTCTCTCCACACTCTGGCATCGTGAATCGCACCTGGCCAACCAACGAAAATGTTAATAAATTGACATTTAGCATCACATATCTCTTGTAAAATAATGGAATGGAAACTTTTTCAGTTAAAATAGCTTTGAGGATCATTTTGTGGAGCTGGAATTTCTATATGCATTCCGTCAACTGCACATACATTTGAAAAACCATTTGCTCTTCTCAGCTTGTTGAACTCTTGTCTTATATATTGGAATTCTTCTAAATTTGGCCAGTGCAGATTTTCATTTACAGTGTTGCATAAAGCATTACATACATTAAGAAATATTCTATGTGCGGCACTGCAACTTAAATCGAATAAATTACTGACTTCCCGAAAAGAATCTTGATTTGCCAATAACCATATTGTTAATAATACTGACTTTTCTAATGGTACATTAGGATGGCTTCCTTTACTATTATTAAGTTCAAGCATAGGACCAATTGTTCTTCTGATAATCTTAAACAAAAGTAGATTGTAGAAATTATATAACATTTAATTCACTACTTTTTGTTCTTTATATAAAATACTATCAGTATTAAATAGGTAGTAGCCAATATCAATAATAAAATAAAGTAAATATTGAATAAAATTAAAAATGATATTACTTATAAATTATAATCTTTCTATAACTTACGTATATATACACTTACATCGAAAGAACCTCTTGTAAGCCGAAAATGCGATTGAAATGTTTTATCGTGCATTTGAGAAATTGTATTACAGTAGTTTTTAACCTTTAATATTTTTATACGTTCCTGTAAACAAAAAATTGATGTAATGTATATACATATACATACATAATGTACACACACATACACACATACACATTAAATCAAACTTAAAACTTTTTTGACATACATTAGTATAATTTATTAAAAATTCTAAAATATTAATTATCAAACTAATAAAAAAATAATATTACCGTATCATCTAATAGTAACAGCTCTTCATCGGAACTATCTGACAATAAATCAGAATCTGATGAGCTATCGCTATTAATAAAGTCTATTGCACCACAAATAGCATTATTCAAAACTATATTCATCTTTTAAAATAAAATATACTTTTGCTAGAGCGAAATAATGCTTTAAAAAACAATTAAATATGTTTACTGTTTTCAATGTTCTTATTGGTAGATACGATCCAATACAATTTAAGCAGCTGTTTGCGCAAAAATCCGTTCGGGATATTACGTCACGTGACTAAAGATGTGAGACGCAGTGGATGCGCTAACTACTGCATTAAAGAACGCACCCATAGAATGCCCACTTCATGCTTAGCATGAACTAAAACAATCGTAATGATAACCAATACGCGACCACGCAACAACTCTCGTTCAGTGTTGCTATTCGAGCCGGGTTTTCTCGCGCATGCGTGATAAAATGACAGTCGAAACAGTGATGTGCATATGTAAGACGTGTTATGGGCGCGAATATCTTGGCGGGCTCGGCGTCGGCGGTCAATGTAGGGACAGGTTAAGGTGAGTAAAGTAAGTAGTTTAAATTAATTAAAAATATGGATTCACAAAAAAAGGAGCTATTAAACGTAAAATTAGAGAATTTAAAAACTCATGGCTAGATGAAGATAGTTTTAAAGGATGGTTAACTTCCCATCATATAGAAAATAAAGCATTTTGTATGTAACAGGACTATCAGATGTTGCAAGACAGATTTAGTTTAACATTCGCAAACGGTCAAACATATTTAAAAAATTCAAAATTTTGAAAATAGTAACGCAAAACTTAATAACAATATCGAAAATAAATTATCACATAGCGCTAAAGTTAAACGTTTAGAAATTAAATTGGCGGCTTTTTTGCTGAACATAATGTAGGTTTTTATATCGCGGATCACTTAATTCCACTGTTGAAAAATATTTTTATAGATTCTAAAATTGCACAAGATATTTCACTGAGTCGATCTAAATGCGCGAATATTGTTAACAATGTTATTGTGAAACAAGAAAAAATTATTATGAACTTACAAACTTGTAAATTTTCAATTTTAATTGATGAGAGTACCGACATATCAGATAGTAAATTAATGTGTATCCTTGTTCGTTATGTTTCACCTTTAAATAAAAGAGTCAAAACACAATTATTACAATTAGTTACTTTAAATGCTACAGATTGTTCCGCGGAGAAACTTTTCGAAACTTTTAAAAATATTTTAGAAGAAAAAGAAATCCCAATAACAAATATTGTCAGAATGGCAAGCGATAATGCATCAGTTATGATTGGATTCAATACTTCTTTTATGCAACGCTTAAAATTAGAAATACCGGGATTAATAACATTAAATTGTATATGCCATTCATCTGCATTAATCGCGAGTAAGGCCTGCGAAACATTACCTTCGTGTGAAAATTTAATTAGAGGAGTTTGTACTTATATTTCCGGCAGTGCAAAAAGATGTGCAATTTTAGTTGAATTTCAAGATTTTTTTAATGTGCAACGAAAAAAATTATTGAAATTATCAAACACTAGATGGCTCGTGTTACAAAAATGCGTTGTTAGACTTTTAGATAATTGGGAAGTATTAAAAAAATATTTTGTTTTAGCAGTAGATAAAACAATTGAAGATAAAACAAAATCTACGGAAATAATTTTAACACAACTAAATAATAATGCAATTAAAGCTTATTTGTTATTTTTAAAATACGTATTACATTATTTTAACAATTTTAATGCTTTGTTTCAATCGCGTAAGATTTTAATTCATAAATTATTTACAAGTAGCCATCAATTAATTCGTGATTTAGTTAGAAATTTTATGATTTTAGATTCCTATAAACATATTTCTTCTTTAAATATTGATAATGAAGAGAACATTTTATCTTTAGGAAATATATATGTTGAACCTGAATGTGAGAACTTTTTGAACACCTTATCTCCAGAATGCAGTCAAGAAATCAAATTAAAATGTCTAGATTTTTATAAAACAGCAACGCGACAAATGTTAAAACGTTTACCGTATAAAGATATGTTTTTTGAACAATTAGCTTTTTTAGAACCTAAAATCTCGTTATATGATGAAGGTCGAGTTAAAATTAAAGATTTGATTTATATTGCTCAAAAATTAAAACTTAATATTGATATTAGTAAATTAGTTTACGAATGGAGAATTCTGCCATCTTCTTTTGGTGAAGAACAAAAAAAGAATTAGTTTCTTTAGAAATTGATGAAATGTGGAAACAAATTGTAGAATTTAAAGATTTTAATGAAGAAAGAGTATTTGTCAATTTAGATTCTTTAATTCAAGTAGTCCTTTCTCTACCACATTTGAATGCGGAAGAAGAACGCATTTTTTCAATAGTAGCAGATGTAAAAAATAAAAAAAGAAACCGATTATCTAATGATTTGGTTTCGGCAATTTGTGTTACTCGATCAAGTTTTGAAGCTGAAGATATTAAGGGGATGCCGGACTGTTCTATCTTAGTATTAGTTGTACAGAATGAAAAATACTTTTATACAATTAAAATATATATAATAATAAAGTAGGAATCTTTTGATTTTCCAGTTAGAAGCAAAGAAAAAAATTGCAGTTTTTTGGTTAGGTTATCGACTTTTAGCGTTAAGTCGTAATTGTATTTGCTTAATAAAAAAGTTTAACACTTTACATGTACAAAATAAGATAGATTCCCATTCGGAAATGCATAAAGAAGTACAAAAAACTTGGTGGAAATGGTTTTGAAGCCTAAGAAAAAATATTTCGGTTGTTAAATTTTAACGCATATGCGTGCGTGAAAAATCGAGATAAAGAGGTAAAGAAGAGCTGAAAATTAGTTCCTTGAAATCGCGATAGACAACGTGACAATTTGTTTCTCTGTGACAAGGGCCGATACAATGGTCGGTATTCATAGTCTGATCTTATTATATTATCATCATATAAGATCGGACTATGAATATCAGCTAAAGTAATATATGCATGTACTATTACATTTTTTGTCTTTTTTTGGATCGTACGCTTATTCTGTCTACATATATCGCTCCTTCATAATCGTATATGCATTTACATGTTTACTAGCATTTCTCTCTCTCTCTCTCTCTTTCTCTCTCTCTCTCTCTCTCTCTCTCTCTTGCTCTCGCTCTCTTTCTCCCTCTCTCTGTCTGAGTTATATCTATTTTCATAGCATTTTTCTATTTCTCTACCTTATTTTTTCTATTATTCTATCATACGTTTTTTAATTGTATCCTCGCATAATATCTTATGATTTTTACGCACAAAAGACGAAAAAGTTGCCATATGGCAAAAAGCAATATAAATGTAAAAAGAGAAAAGTAAAATAAAAAGAATGACGTAAATGAAATTATTATCGTATTGCTTTTTGTCATGTGATAAGCGTTTTTATTTTGTGTAGAAGCCATAAGCAAGAGACAATATAAGTAAAAAAAGTATGGTAGTGGACAATATGATAACTAGTTTATTTGCTAAATTTGAAAATGTTAGTCGTGACCGTTGCCAGATGTCGCGCGAGTCTTGATCTTTTAGTTTTTTTTGTTGTCAAGTTGCCCAACCTGAAAAGAGTTACACATCCTGTGAGAAGCTTTGTCGGAAGCGTGCAATAAAGACGAGTTAGCACAAGAAAAGTGGTCTTATTTCATTACCGAATAATTAGTACGAAGAGAAAAGAGATAATACGTGCCATGCACACGGCTAATCAAGAGCTGCATTAATATTGGTCCTTCGAGCCGGATTGTCGTATATTCGGAAAAATCGAAACGAGGATACGTGGTGTACAAATAGTGCGTACGATAGCACAGACTTTTAAGGTTAATCCTATCTAGCACATCGTAACACGTTAAACAAGGGCGAACACGCATCACTGTCAACAAAGAACGCAGTGCAGCATTGCGAAGAGTGAGGCTACTAGAGTCGCAGCACATTCGAGACGAGACAAGGAGGCCATTTTGGGTACAGCGGAAAGACGACAGCGGAATTATTCTGTCGATGTTGTCATCGATCAAAGGATCTCAGGTGAGTCTCCGTAATCCAATCCTCAAAAAAGAATACAGTCCATTCAGCTTTCATATACCATATCCCGTTTCAAGCTAAAAAATAAATATCATTATGGCGGAAGATCGCGAGTATCGTGCAGCAAAAACGAAAAGAACTCAAGCGAAAGCCACATGCACACGTAGAAAAACTTTCCTTGACGAGTTAGGCGATAAACAAATCTCATCTATCGAATTACAACAAAGACAGGCCAAATTCAGAGAATGTTGGCAAATGTTCGACGAATCCCAATCACGGATCGAATTCTTTGAGGACACAGTAGAGCAGGAGGATGTATACAATGATGAATGACGTGCGTTTGAAGAAAAATATTTTGCAGTGGATGCGAGGTTCGAGGAGCTTATAGGAAATCGTGTGGCGAATGCTCACATAGTCGGGCGTAACCTGTTTGGCCTTCTCGCGTAACAAAACAATCGCGATAACACTGTGCCTCCGAACTTGAATATGCGTCTGCCACGAATAGATCTTCCATCATTTTCAGGATCTTACGATAATTGGCGTCCATTTCGTGACATATTTCATTCGATAATACATGAAAATACTATTTTGCCGACTATTCAAAAGATGCAGTATCTCAAGGCGTCTCTCAAGGGCGAGGCAGCGGATGTCATTAGTTCACTCGAGTTATCTGCAGAGAATTATGTAGAAGCATGGGACATATTGAACGAAAGGTATGATAATCAAAGAGTTATTGTACAAAAACATATTAAGGCTATTTTCGAGCATCCAAATTTAATCAAAGAAAATCATATTGAGCTTAGGCAACTTTTAGACAATGTTTTGAAGCATCTGCGAGCGCTCAAGGTTTTACAACGTTCTACCGACAAATGGGACGATCTGCTTATTCACGTAATCACTTGCAAGCTACCACCAGTAACAAACAAAGAATGGGAAACTAGTCTTAAAGATTCAGATGTATCTTTATTCAAGGAATTAATTGATTTTCTTTCACAACGATGTAGGGCTCTGGAAGCCATAGATCGCAGGCCTCAAACTGCCGTAACGGCTAGCCACACCGATAGGAACATAAAAATGTCGAAGAAGGCTACGTCGGCACACGTAGTAACGGATAAGGCTGCTTGCAGCTTTTGTAAAGGCGATCACCCAGTTTTTCGATGTGACAAGTTTCTTTCGTTGACTGTAGATAAGCGAATTCAGGAGATAAGGGAGCGCAAGATTTGCTTAAATTGTTTTAGGTCCACTGAGCATAGAGTTAAAAACTGTAACTCAGGCGCGTGTAAAACCTGTCACAAAAACACAATACGTTGCTTCATATTGAGACAAATCAGCAATTGAAAGATATTGATTCAAGCATACCAGTTTCGCAAGTGCCATTTCAAACATCAACTACAAGCGTAAATCATGCATCATGCAGGACAGGACATCAAATGTTGCTTTCCACCAATCATTCAAATTCAAGACATTAAAGGAAACTGGCATTATTGTAGAGCGTTACTCGACAATGGCTCTCAATCAAATTTTATAACGACTGAGTTAACGGAAAAACTCGGACTCAAACGGTTTCCTAGCTGCTTGCTCATTCACGAAGTGGGCGACGCCAACACCGAGACGCACAGTTCAGTCAAGGTAAATTTACAATCTCGGCTCAATAATTTTAAGGCAGAAATTTGCTGTCTGACAATACGAAAAATAACTCAAGAGCTTCCAACAGTCTCCATCAATAGAGCTGACATTCACATTCCTTCAGGAATAACATTGGCTGATCCAGAATTCATGGAATCAGCGAAAATCGATATGCTCATAGGTGTAGAAATTTTCTGGAACATTACTTGCATAGGTCAAATAAAATCAACAGGCACGCAGCCTTGTTGGCAAAAAACGCATTTCGGATGGATCGCAGCAAGAAAGGTTCTCACTACACCCGAGCATACAGGATCGACAATATGCAATCTCAGTATAAACGAAAAGTTAAATCATACAATGAAGCGATTTTGGGAGATTGAGCACGGCGCGCGGAAGGATGAAATGTCTCTCGAAAAGAAGGAATGTGAGAAGCACTTCGAATCAAATGTCAAACGGAATCTAGAAGGTAGATTTGTTGTTAAATTACCTATTAAACATGAAGAAATGTCTCTTCTTGGTCAATCAAAGAAAATAATAATACGAAGATTCAAGGCTCTTGAAGGGAAGCTAAATCGCGACCCAGCATTGAAGAAAGAGTACGCAATTTTCATGCATGAGTATGAATCGTTGGGGCATATGAGAGATCCGAGCAGACAGACTTGAAGCAACTCAACACTATTACATGCCACATCACTGTGTGATTAAGGAAGAAAGTTCAACAACCAGATTAAGGGTAGTCTTTGACGCATCATGTAAGACAACCTCAGGAGTGTCGCTTAACGATACTTTGATGACTGGTCCTACATTACAGCAAGATTTATTGTCCATAGTGGTAAGATTTCGAACATTTAAGTACGTTCTGATTGCAGACATTACTAAGATGTACAGGCAGATCCTAATCAATGAATCTCAAGTACCGCTACAACGTATCTTATGGCGTAATAATCCGAACGAGCAGCTAAGGGAATTCGAATTATTAACACTCACTTACGGAATCAGTCCAGCATCGTTTCTTGCCATTAAGTCACTTCAAACTCTTACAAAATCCGAGAGACAAAATTATCCCATAGGAGCGCAGACAGTTCTGCGCGATTTTTACGTGGATGATTTGATCACGGGATCAAATTCAATGGAGGGTGCACTACAAATTCGCAAGGAAACAACGAGTCTTCTCAGCAAAGGATTCAAATTGCATAAATGGGCATCGAATAAATTGGAGCTAATCGAAAACATTCCTGATGCGTCAATAACGCATTCGATACGAAATCTCGACAAGGAAGATGTCTTCAAAACTCTCGGCATTCAATGGAATCCGATAGATGATATGTTCCAGTACATGATATCCACGGACTCGAAGTCAGGTCAACGTGATAACAAAAGGATAATATTGTCATTTATAGCACAAATATTTGATCCGTTAGGTCTTATAGGTCCGGTCGTATTAGTAGCAAAATTATTGGTTCAAAAATTGTGGGCATTGCAGGTAGATTGGGACGAGTCACTACCTTCGGACATATACACAGATTGGAGTAGATACAAATCTCAGATGAAAGGACTGAACAAGATTCGAAGTCCTCGAGATGTAATAACAGCACAAGAAATTTCCCGGAATTGCATTGGAATTGCATGGTTTTTGTGATGCAATTAAAGACGCGTACGGTGCATGCATATATACACGAGTCGTTGATCAGGATGGTGCTTGTCACACGAGTTTGTTGTGCTCGAAATCGAGAGTAGCTCCATTAAAGACTGTATCATTGCCTCGATTAGAGTTATGTGGCGTTCAGCTGCTGGCGCAATTAATGAACAAGATTATTCAAGCCATGGATCGGAATATTGACAGGTTATATTACTGGACAGATTCAATGATAGTATTAGGCTGGATTAAATCTAGTCGCAAGTTCAACACATTCATAGCTAACCGAATCGGGGAAATTCAAGAGCTCACTTCAATTGAAAGTTGGCATTACGTACGAACTCATGATAATCCGGCAGATATCTTATCTCGAGGTTCCGATCCAGAAACTTTAAAGAAGTCTGACATATGGTGGACAGGCCCTCAATGGCTGCGTGAAAATGAAGCTTCATGGCACATAATGGTACAACCCGACATGAATCCGGAGGAACTACCTGAACAACGAAAGACAATAGTCTCTGCGGCAGCAATAGAGAGTAGTTTTGACATTATTGAAAGATTTTCATCATACATTCGACTAATAAGGACAATTGCAATGTGTCTCCGGTTTGTACATAATATACGGGTTAGTAAAGAACATAGGAAACTGGGTCCAATTTCATCTCAAGAATTTACGGCATCTAAGAAGATCATCGTCAAGAGAGTTCAGCAGGAAGCATTTTCAAGAGAAATTGAAAACATAAGAAATCAACGAGTAACTACAAGGGAAAATCGACTGCTCAGCTTGAATCCGTTCATAGATAGCCAAGGGCTTTTAAGAGTAGGAGGCCGATTAAGAAATGTCGACCTCGCTTACGCGGCTAAGCATCAGTTGATCATACCGGCTGGTCATAAATTCACTAAATTAGTTATTGAGCACGAGCATAAAAGGATGCTTCACGCAGGACCTCAACTTACATTAGGAGCAATAAGGACACAATATTGGTCCCTAGAAGCGCGTGGATTAGTACGGAAAATAATTCATCAATGCATCAGATGTTTTAAGTCAAAACCTAGCGTTTCCCAACAGATTATGGGAAATTTACCCTCAGCCCGTGTCACTCCATCCCGGCCGTTCTGCAACGTAGGCGTGGATTATTGCGGCCCGATTTTTGTACGAGAAGGTAAACGCCGTAATGCTAAAAAATCCAAAGCTTGGATAGCGATATTCATTTGTCTAGCCACCAAGGCGGTGCATATTGAATTGGTATCTGGTTTAAGCACTGAAGAATTCTTAGGTGCATTGAAACGTTTTATAGGACGAAGAGGAAAGCTCTCAAGTATATATTCAGACAACGGGACCAATTTTGTAGGAGCAAATCGTGTATTGGAAGAATTGCGCGATCTCTTTAATCGCGAAGAATTTCGACGTCACATCGTTAATGAAATGGCGAATGAGGCTATCACGTGGCATTTCATTCCTCCACGGGCACCACATTTCGGAGGATTGTGGGAGGCTGCAGTGCGCTCCATTAAACATTATCTAAATAGAACAGTATCAGATGGTTCTTTAACATTTGAAGAATCCGCTACATTGCTAATTCAAATCGAAGCTATATTAAATTCAAGGCCTTTAACTCCTTTGTCCTCTAATTCTGAAGATAATTCCTTCTTAATTCCCGCACATTTTCTTATCGGAGACTCACTAATATCATATCCAGAACCGAGTTTGGAGCACTTACCAATTCACTGTTTATCGCGGTGGCAGCGCATCGAGCAAATGCGACAACAATTTTGGAAGCGGTGGTCTGTCGATTACTTGCATCAAATGCAGCAACGTTCAAAATGGAAACGGGACAAGGGACCGCCCATTAGGATTGGGCAGTTGGTGATTGTTCGAGAAGATGCCTTACCGCTCAAATCTTGCGTGTTAGGTTGAGTCATGGAGGTACACCCAGGAGCGGATGAAGTCGTCAGGGCTGCGAGCATCAAGACTAACAGAGGCATAATCAAGCGACCAGCAACCAAACTCTGTGTATTACCCATTGAAACATGATATAATATAGTTGTTCATTTTTATGTCATTTATTTTATTTAGTTTATATAATAGTTATGTTAACACACTTAGTTGATGCGCATGAACACATCAAGGCGCGCGGTATATTATATGGACCATATGATAACTAGTTATTTGCTAAATTTGAAAATGTTAGTCGTGACCGTTGCCAGATGTCGCGCGAGTCTTGATCTTTTAGTTTTTTGTTGTTGTCAAGTTGCCTAACCTGAAAAGAGTACATATCCTGTGAGAAGCTTTGTCGGAAGCGTGCAATAAAGACGAGTTAGCACAAGAAAAGTGGTCTTATTTCATTACCGAACAATTAGTACGAAGAGAAAAGAGATAATACGTGCCAAGCACACGGCTAGTCAAGAGCTACATTAACAGGTAGAATAATAGAGAAAATGAGATAGAGAGATAGAAAAAAACGATAAATAGATATTACTCAAAGGGAGAGAGAACATATTCAAAGAATAAAATATATATATTTTTATGCACTAAAAATAAAAAAATAAAACTAATAAAAAAGGAAAAGGGGAATATTATAAGGAACACAGCAAATAACAAAATATAAGTTATATATAAATTTTATATATTTTATACATATATACAGGGTGGACCATTTTAATCCATCCAGTCGAATATCTCGAAAACCAAGCCCGGGAGAGAAAAATGTTTCAGATAAAAGTTGTATGGTTTCGAAGGGGCCATAAGATGGTACCATTGGTTTGACCTTGAAAAGTCATTTGAAGGTCACGTGAAGGTCACTTCCAGTTTTTTAAATGGAACACCCTATATATTTTTACATATTCTTGTAGCTTATCTCGAGAGCTTTCCAAAACACTTATGACAAAGTATTTTTCATTAAGTATTTTTTGAGTTATAAGGCTTCAAAGTTGCAGTATTTTGACATAAAATACAAGATATCTCGTAAAATATTCATTTTTTGATTATCTTACTCTAATACTTTTATGCACAGAATAACGAGACGAATCAATTGGTATAATTAAAACACAATTATGTTAAAGTAAAAATCTGAATTTGCAACTAACAGTTACACATTTTTACTTTAACGAGACGAATCAATTGGTATAATTAAAACACAATTATGTTAAAGTAAAAATCTATATTTGCAACTAAGAGTTACACATTTTTACTTTAACATAATTATGTGTTTTCTTTACACCAATTGATTCGTCTCATTATTCTGTGCATAAAAGTATTAGAGTAAGATAATCAAAAAATGAATATTTTACGAGATATCTTGTATTTTATGTCAAAATACTGCAACTTTGAAGCCTTATAACTCAAAAAATACTTAATGAAAAATACTTTGTCATAAGTGTTTTGGAAAGCTCTCGAGATGAGCTACAAGAATATGTAAAAATATATAGGGTGTTCCATTTAAAAAACTTGAAGTGACCTTCACGTGACCTTCAAATGACTTTTCAAGGTCAAACCCATGGTACCATCTTATAGCCCCCTCGAAACCAAACAACTTTTGTCTGAAATATTTTTCTCTTCCGGGCTTGGTTTTCGAGATATTCGACTGGATGGATTAAAATGGTTCACCCTGTTATATATATATATATATATATATATGCTGCTTATCAATAAATTATATTGTTGTGTGCGTGCGTGCGTGCGTGTGTGTGTGTGTGTACTTCATAATAAAAATTATAATTAAAATTAATATGTTATACATTATATATCTTATGTTTGTGTGTACTGTGTGTGTGTGTTTTATAATCAAAATAATAATAAAATAATTAAAATTAAAAATGAGTACTTCAGTAACATATAATAATCTACTATATCGGTATATATTATTATTATCTATATTTCAAATTCACATTGCAAATAATTTGTTTCTTTATACTATAAAAAATTTTTTTATATTACTATGTAACAGTTTTCTTATAGTAAATATAATAATCTAATATACTAGTAAACATAATTTTTATATCATATTTATGTAAAACATTTTATAATATACAAAAATTATGTTTACTATATTAGATTTTTATATTTACTATATGAAAACTGTTACATAGTAATATAAAAAAATTTTTTATAGTATAAAGAAACAAATTATTTGCAATGTGAATTTGAAATATAGATAATAGTAATATATACCGATATAGTAGATTATTATATGTTACTGAAGTACTCATTTATAATTTTAATTATTTCATTATTATTTTGATTATAAAACACACACACAAACATAAGATATATAATGTAGGAAAACATTCTCTTATAGTATAAAAAAAAACAAATTTTTGCAATGTGAATTTAAAATATAGATAATAGTAATATATACCGATTATTTTAACGCATATAATATATGGACGACACGGGCATGTATCCCGGTGCGGGCGGCGCGGACACGTATCCTGGTGCGGGTTCCGCGGACACGTATCCTGATGCGAGCGGCGCGGACAATATCCTGGTGCAGGTGGCGCGGATACGTATCCTGGTGTGAGCGGCGTGGGCAGGTATGTTGATGCGGTTGGTGCGGACACGTATCCTGGTGCGGACGGCGCGGGCATGTTGGCGCCGCTGGATACCCGCTATACGTTGCGGGTATGTATGTCCCAAATGGTTGGACATACATACTAGCAAGGAACCTCCTCTTTTGTTTGCTTCGTTCCCTCTGCACTGCCCGTCGTACAGCATCATTGATCTGCTGAAAAGAATAATATTTTAATAGATATTACTATATTGATATGTATATAAATATGTATATTTTTATGTATGTATGCATGTATGTAGGTACACATATACACTGCGCGACAACGCAGTTCCGTGACCCCTCCCGTAGGGTAAGGAAAATGTAGAGAAATGTTAATATTCATTTAAAATACTAAGGCCAACCGACCTTTAGATGTAATAAAAAAAGGTCAACCGTCCTTAGTATTTTAAGTCAATATTAACATTTTTCTACATTTCCTTTACTCTACAGGAAGGGGCCACGGGACAAATCGTTGTCGCGAACCGTACACACGCACGCACGCATGCACACGCGTGCGTTCATGCGACCATAATATTTTCTCTTTATATGATTTATATATGCAAAACACACTAACCTTTTTCTGTTTGGATGCCATCTCATTCCTTGAATATCCCGCTTGCGGTAGTTGCGGTGGCATCATCTCCACGGCCGTCGGACTCCTTGAGTATCCCGCTTGCGGTGACATCTCCGTGACAGTGCGTCGTCTTTTCATCGGCGTCGGCGTTGGCGTCGGCGTCGGCATCGGTGTCGTTGTCGTTGTCGTTGTCGTTGTCGTTGTCGTTGTCGTTGTCCCTGTCTTTGTTTTCCCTGTCATGCTCTTTGCTGTAAAGAACGTGTAAATTATTATTCTTTTGGTTTTATTTTTTGTATAAAGAAATTGTATGAAGAGAGAAAGAGAGAAAACAAGAGAGAAAAATTCATAACTTTATTTGACGAATATATTATTATAATTTATGTATCATTACACAGACACAATTCATAAATTGTAATATTATATTCATCAAGTATTGCAAACAATTATTGCAAAAATAAATAAATAATTTATTATACTTACATCTTGCCATTGATGCAGATGACACGTTCGTCACGGACGGCGACGACGAATGCCGATTCCAACGATGCTAGAAAGAGGTCCCGGCTCACGCACCAATCAGAGAAACGCATGCATATATATACATGGTTCTGTGTGTGCGTGTAAGCTGAGACCTCGGTCTGACAACACTGAGCTATACATTAGCGGTAATCGTATATGTGACTAACACGTTCATAGGAACACGTAGACCGCTACCGTGCGACTTTTTGTTTATAAAAAGCACGCAAACTAACTGTACCCCAACGTATAAATTGATACGAATTAATGAGATTTTAACGATTAAAATAAAAATTTTAATTTTAATTTTATACGATTGAACATATTGGAGATCAGATAAGATATCCAATGTTCGACGAAAGCGAGAGCGAGAACGAGTGCGGAGCAAGCGAGATGACTAACATCAAAGAGTTCCAAAGTCTCGCTCTCGAGGCTTTGTTTATCTCTTTAGTCTTTCGTATATATCTCATCTTACTATGGAAAATGCAACTTTTATATTTCGCATTTTATCCATTTGAAAATAATTGCAATAAATTAACAATGTTTTTACGATAAAAATGACACCAAACACGACATAATCGAATAATTTTTAATTAGATCATTAATAATTTGATTATGAAACTTATTAAAAATTATTCGATTATGTCGTGTTTGGTGTCATTTTTATCGTAAAAACATTGTTAATTTATTGCAATTATTTTCAAATGGATAAAATGCGAAATATAAAAGTTGCATTTTCCATAGTAAGATGAAATATATACGAAAGACTAAAGAGATAAACAAAGCCTCTAGAGCGAGACTTTGGAACTCTTTGTTGTTAGTCATCTCGCTTGCTCCGCACTCGTTCTCGCTCTCGCTTTCGTCGAACATTGGATATCTTATCTGATCTCCAATATGTTCAATCGTATAAAATTAAAATTAAAATTTTTATTTCGTATTTAATTTATTTCAAAATAATTTTAATGGATTATAATGAGGTTTTTATTATTGAAATGACATCAAACACGACAATAATCGGATAATTTTTAATTAGATCAATAATCAAAATTTTGATTATGACGTTAGTTAAAGTTTATGTGCTTGTTGTCATTTCGCAAAAATTCCACTAATCCATTACAATTCTCTTATTATCTATAAAATAAGTTGATAATTATAATTTTTTTATTTAAATTATAAAAGCATTCAATGATTTTATCATTTGTCAGAAATATCTGTAACTTGCCAAAATAATTATTATTCATTACTTTTTTAATAATATAATACATAAATTTTAGTATATATATATATATATATATATATATATATATATATAATGATTATTATACATTACTTTTTTTAATAACATAATAATACATAAACTTTAATATATATATATATATTAAATTGTCGGCAATTTGATTTGTCATGCTTACTGTTTCATTTTTTGCTTACAAAAATTACTCATTGTGGCTCAATGTACAAAGAAAAAAATAAGAATATAAATTAATATTAAATATTAAAAAAATATAATATAAAATATTTTTTTAATATTTAATATTAATTTATATTCTTATTTTTTTCTTTGTACATTGGGCCACAGTGAGTAATTTTTGTAAGTAAAAAATGAAACAGTAAGCATGACAAATCAAATTGAAACTAAAAAATAGAGAGACAGAGAGAGAGAGAGAGAGAGAAGGACGCATTTTTTTCGTAGGATGTACAAAGTATGTACCGAGTCATAGACTCATACATGCACGCGCAAGCGATCATGTGTGATCGAGTGTGCCGACAATTGACAGTCACAGTCAGTGATGCCAGAAAAGTTACGCGGCTCCCGGCTCCATGACGCACATACAAGCGAGAGCCGTGTAAATGTGAGTTCTGCGCCACATATACACGACTCGCGCTTGGTGTGCGTCATGTGAGCCGGGAGCCGTGTAACTTTTCTGGCATCACAGTACTCTTACGCCGTGTACTAAGTGTGTATTCTTATACGAAGTATAAGAGAAAATTGACACTGTCACACGTTGTAACGTGCAGTGAAAGTATATAGTGTATATTTATTATAATATACATATAGTGTTTAATATTATTGATAAAATAATAATTTCGGAAATAGGGCGGAAATATGACTCGAAACATTTGCCTCTTTCCCGACGAAAGGTTTCCTTCAAGAAAGGCTGGATGAAAAGGTCAGAATTTTTTAGTATTTATTGTATTTCTATTTATGGAATTGTTTTAATGTTATTACTCTTGTTATTTCTTTTATTTATTGTTTTCGAATGATACAGATTTTATCACTCACAATAACAGAGTAAATTAATTCAAATCCAATCGAAAATGATTTTTTACTTTCTTGTCAATAAAAGTAATATATAAATAATATAAAAAAATTTATAGAAAGTTGCTACGATCGTTAGAAATTAATTTGCTTTTAGCACAAGATTCTTCTTTATGAAAAATTAAAAATTAAAATTGTATTACTCAAAGTTTTTGTAAAAATACAAATAATATAACCTATGACGAATTTTATAACAATCTCTTTCAGAGTGATGGAATTTGCATTATTTAAAAACGATTATATTTCGATGTATAAACGATATAATTTGACTCATAAAATTTATGATAAATTATAAATATAATAAAATTTTTCTACATTTTCTTTTTTAAACTATAACTTTAAAACAATTCCTAAACAGTGTATATTATAAAAATATCATAAAATTTATAAGTAGTAGTAGTCGTTTATTTTGGGTCCCCTTGGGGTTTCCAACTCTTACAACTTTACAACTTTGCAGATGTTTTCTGAGGAACACTCACCCCTTACAATCTCCTTCTTACTCTCACTTCAATACATTCCTCCGTCCTATTAACATCTCTCGCAACTTAACCTATGTATTGTCTTTTTCTTTTAAATCCCCCTCATTCCTCACCCCCTCCTACTGTATACCCTCTCTCTCCTTTCCTTCTCTCTCATGCTTTTTTATATCTAGCCGCCACTCTCTCTCATAACCCTTTCCGTTCCTCTCTCTCCCTCTCTCTCGTTCCTATTCTCTTCCTTCTCTCAATCCACACTCATTCTCCTCTATCTCCCTGCCCTCGATACCATCATGACCCTCTCTGACCCCTTGCTTTCCCCTCAGTTCACTTTTCTTCCCCTGGACCATCCTCCTCCCTTTCTTCTCCGTGCCTGGCCCTCTTCGACCTTACACACTGGTTCCCTCTCCCTCTCTCCGGCCCATCCTTTTTTTTCTCTTCTCCCTGACTCTCCTCTACTTCCCTCCCCCCCTTCATCATGTTTCCCTCTTCTCTCTTCTTTCCTCTTTCTTCTGCTTCCTCCCGTTGTCACCGTCCCATCTTTTGCGTTCTCTTATCTTCTTCTCCTTCCTTTCTCTCCCTTCGCTCTCACCCTCTTCTCCCTTCCTCCTTTCTGTTCCTTTTCTTTCCTCTTCCGCTACCCTTCATTTCCTCCTTCTCTCCCCTCTGTCCTCCTTCCTCTCTCTTGCCCTCTTCTTCTCTTTCTTACTCTCCCTCGCTGAATTCGATTCTTTGATAGTCCTCTTCCTCCTACCCCTCTCCTTCCTCCGCACTCCACTCTCCTGGTTTCCCTTCTCTCTGTCATCGCCCACGCTTCTCTCCATCCTAGCCTCTTTCTTCCGCTTATTCCTCTCTTCACTTTGTCTATCACCCTTCCTTCTCCTAGTTTTTCATCACATGCATCTCCAATTGCACCTGTCAGCTCTTTGAAACATTCTTCTTTCCCTTCCTTCCATTCCGTCCACTCCTTACTCTCCTCACTCTTCTTGCTATTCCTCTCCAACCTTTGTCTCTCCCCACTTTTTGTTCCTTTTCTCTCATCCCCGCCACCCTTCATCTCCTCGTTCTTCTCCCCCCTCTTCTCTCTCCGCCCTCTTCTTCTTTTCCTTACTCTCCCTCGCTGCTTCTGGTTCTTTAATAATCCTCTTCATCTTCTCCCTCTCTTTCCTCTGCACTCCACTCACTTGCTTTCCCCTCTCTCTGTCTATTCGCCCTCGCACCTAATCTCCACCTGTCACTCTCACCACGTGCTGTATCATCCATTCTGTTCCTCACTATCTGATCGATATATCGATCTGCCTCTTCCCGCATAGATCTATCCACTTATCTCTCCTCCATCTCTCCTTATTCTCTTCTTCCTCTTTTCCGCGTTCCTCCTTCTCTTCTTTCACCTGCCTTCCACTTACGCCTCCTTTTACTTCGCCTTATTACTTTCCTCTTCTACTATCATTCCTCCTAACCTTTCTACCATATGCTTCCTATCGATTCTCATATCGACGTTCCCCATTATCGCTATCGATCTGACATCCTTCCATCTCGGCAATATCTCCTTTTCCATACTCTTACCGCCATCTACTGCTAACTCCCCACACTCCTTCCTCTCTGTCGTCCGCTCCAACTCCCGATATCGATCTGTCGATCACGTTCCACTGCCTTTTCCCTTCCCCTTCCTTCTCCTCTCCATTACTTGTATCTCCTCGCACCTTCTTTCACCTTTGAATTCTCGCCCTTTCCTCGCCACCTCCTCAGTCTCACCATCTTCTCTACTTTCGTTACTCCGCTTCCTGCCTTCACCTCTTTCTCCTCCTTTTCACTTCACTTCCTCGTCCTTCTTCCTCCATTAAAACTGCCATGTCACCTTCTTCTTTCTTCCACCCAGATTTCAGTTCCTTGTATTCCTCTTCCTCACTCACCCTTTTCCTTCTCTCCATCGTCCCGTCTTCCACTGATCCTCCACTTTAACCTCCACCCACACTCTCCACTCCAAACCTCCCTTTTCCTCTCAAAAAAACTCCACATTTCCACTTTCACCAAAACTGTCAACCTTCTCCACCCGCCATCTTTTCCCCCTCCAAAATTTATAAGTAAAATATAAAATTTTTGTTATTATTATATTACTAAAGAATCTCAAATTTTGGCTATATTTATTTATTATAATTTAAGAAGGAGAGGTCGCGTGTTGTCTATCTCTAATTTTAAATAGCTTTTTAGAGTTTTAGAGAGAGTTATTTGTAAGTTTTTAAAAAATAATTACTCCATTATTAAACTTAAACTCATTAAATTTAAATATATTCTTAACATTAAAATTCTTAAAAATAAAATTATAAGAAAAGAATTAATAATAAAATTTAAAATTATTTAAAATAAATCAATTCATATCTTTAATTCCATAAATTAATATTTTATTATCCTAAAACTATTTAAATATTAAATATTATTAATAAAAAAAACTTTAGTTTAAAATTATAAAAAATTTAAGAAATGAATAAATAAAATGAAATAACTTAAATTAATTAAATATATTTTTTTTAGTATAAATATATTATTTTAAAAAACAAATTATCATTAAATAAATTATTATAATTAATTTCACCCAATAATTACCCTAATTATTAAAATTTCTCTAAAAAAATGTAAAAAGGAAAAGAAAAAATAGCAGCACACAAAGAAATCAGCACACTCTGATGAGATTAAATTTGTCAAACTTTTATTAAAAAATATTAATCGTCTCAAAGATCATTTATAATATAAATTTACTATAAAAAATAATCCTGAAGAGCATAATCCATGAGTATTATTTAATTTTATAGAATTTATTTAATTTTTATAGTATCAAATAATTCTATTCATTCAATAATAGGGTCTATACGATCTGTTTCCCAAACATTATCTTATAAAGTTAGATTTATTTTAATTATTTTAATTTTAATAATTATGAGGGAAAGATATTCATTTTTAGATTGTATAAAATTTCAATTAATTACCTAGTGTAATAATGTATAATCTAAGTTTAATAATGGAGTAATTATTTTCTAAAACCTTCCTGAATATAGTAAATCTAATACAGATGTCATACTTTTGATAATTTATATCTGATTGTGCAATATAGATGTGATATACACAGTATTTCAAAAGAATTTGATAATTTTAGTTTTTGGTATATTGCACAATCAGATATAAATTATCAAAGATAAGACATCTGTATTAGATTTACTATTCCATATGCAAATCTTATATTTTCCACCAGAATAAGCCTTTACCAAAAACTAAAATTATCAAATTGTCTTGAAATACTGTGTATATCACATCTATATTGCACAATCAGATATAAATTATCAAAAATAAGACATTTGTATTAGATTTACTATTCCATATGCAAATCTTATATTTTCCACCAGAATAGGCCTTTATCAAAAACTAACATTATCAAATTCTCTTGTAATGCGCATTTCAAGAAAATTTGATAATTTTAGTTTTTGGTAAAGGCCTATTCTGCTGGAAATAATAAGATTTGCATATGGAATAGTAAATCTAATACAAATGTCTTATTTTTGATAATTTATATCTGATTGTGCAATATAAATGTGATATACACAGTATTTCAAGAGAATTTGATAATTTTAGTTTTTGGTAAAAGCCTATTCTGGTGGAAATAATAAGATTTGTATATGGAATAATAAATATAAATGTTTTAGAAAAACGGATTTTGTAATTTAGCTATACACACACACACATGTGCGTGCGTGCGTGCGTGCGTGCGTGCGTGCGTGCGTGCGTGCGTATTATCATTATTTCATATACGTCATATATATATTTATATGTATTTATATATGTATATGAAACAATGTAACAAAAAATCTTTAAAAAAATGCAGTCTTTTGCTTATCATTAGTTTTAACTAAAAATTGGAAACTATGTGTATTTTAATTAGTAGTTAGTACTATCAAATGCGGTTTGCATGTACATTCTGGTAAAAATTTATTCCAAAGGCGGTTTATTTATAGGCTAGTTGTAATATTTTATACCAGATACGATTTGCATATACGTACTGGTTTAAAAATCCCAGAGACGATTTATTCGTGAGCTGGTTGTAACACTTTATACCAGATGTGGTTTGCATGTACATTCTGGTAAAAATTTATCCCAGAAACGATTTATTCGTGAGCTGGTTGTAACATTTCATTCCAGATACGATTTGCATGTACGTACTGGTTTAAAAATCCCAGAGACGATTTATTCGTGAGCTGGTTGTAACACTTTATACCAGATGTGGTTTGCATGTACATTTTGGTAAAAATTTATCCCAGAGACAATTTATTTATGAGCTGGTTGCAACACTCTATACGAGATGTGGTTTGCATGTAAAAATATTTGTTTCCAAAACATTTATTGTATCACACAATAGTAATTTTTAGTACTGAAAATAATTTTTAGTAATAAAGATAAACAAAAGACTGTATTTTTTTCAGATTTTTTTCAAAATATATAAAATAATAAAATTTCTAATTATAAAATATACTTTATTTTTGTAACACTATTTGATAAAATATTAATCTTTATTTTTTTCGCAGGCGACAGATATTGAAAAGGATCAAGGATCAAGAAAATCTCCACAAACATGCATATGAATGATGAATCCATTGATTTAAAGAAATCGGTAGAATTATTTACCGATACAATGGATTCAAAAATTCAAACAATGCTGTGGCAAGAGTCAAATAAAGGTATGAGTAATGTAGAAAAAAAAGTAGAACTTGTTAAGAAATCAAAGATTTAAATGACTCTAAAAGCGTGGACATTAATGATGAATCCATCGATTTTGAAAAGTCGGAAGAATTATTTCCCGATACGATGGATTCTAAAGCTAATGTCCAAATAAAGCAGTGCCAGGAGTCAAATATAGATATGTGTAATGTAGATGAAAATATCGAACTTTGCGAAAATAACAAACATTTTGTTATTGAAAATAGTCCTTTGGATACAAATCGTATCGAAGAAAGACTGTCTAAAGGTCGCTACATTGTTGACTTTTCTTTTCTATAGAATGAAGTCCATAGAACATTTAATAATCATGCACAAGGAATAGAGTGCCAATTTAAAGATTGGAAAATTGTAAAATCTTGTCGCTATGGGTTTAAAACACAGTTGTTCTTCAAATGCCAAATGTGCTATTATGAAGTCAAAATCTGGTCAGAACCCACAGAGCCGGAAACATTGGACGTAAATACGGCTGCTGTAATAGGAACTGTTACAGTTGGAATTGGTTTTGCTTAGCTAGAAGAGCTGTGTGCATCTATGAATATTCCATGTATGTCCGATAAAAGTTATACGAAATATCGAGAAAATGTAATCGATGATTTCGAGAAAACAGCCATGAAAAATATGAAAATGGCTGGCGAAGCTGAAAAGCAACTCGCTCTTGAAAGGAATGAAACTATAAACGGTATTCCGTACATAACCGTTGTAGCAGATGGTAGTTGGATGAAGAGGTTGTACGGCAACGCCTACGATTCACTTTCTGGTGTTGGTGCTATAATTGGTTACCGCACAAAGAAGGTACTCTTTGTTGGTGTCCACAACAAATTTTGCTCTATCTGTGATTTTGCAGAACGAAACGGAATCGAACCGAAACATCATAAATGTTACAGAAATTTCGATCGTAATGAAAGCTCTACACGTATGGAGAGCGACGCCATTGCAGAAGGTTTCAAAAATAGCTTTCAAATACATGGAATAATTTATAGAACGGTTATTGCTGATGGCGATAGTAACGTTTATCAAGCTATCGTTGATAGCAAACCATATCACGAACAAAAGGTAACCGTTAAAAAAATAGAATGCACCAATCATTTGCTTCGCAATCTGTGCAAAAAGTTGAGAAATGTAGCAATGACAACGCAACAAAAAAGCGCGCATAGAAAGCGTGGTTTTGTTCAGCTCGAAATGTTGTAAAAAGCAACATATTAAAGATACGAAAAGACGTAATAAAAGCAACTGATTTGCGTAAAGAAAAAAAACAACCTGATCATAAAATGGCTATGGAATTACAAAAAGACATACTCAATATTCCTAGCCATATATTTGGTGAACATAAACAATGTAAGCAACGCAGTATAACTGACTGTGATGAAATAAAAAAAAATTATGTACCGTTTCTCAAACAGCATGGTCTTTATCAAAAAGTAGAACATGCAATCGCTTATTTGAACGGATATTCCGATAGTTTATTGCTGAAATTGACAAACAATCCTGCAGAATCGTACAACTCGATTATCTGCAAAGAAATTGCTGGAAAACGTATCAATTTTGCTAACAGGGGTTCTTATAATGCTAGAGTTGCGGGAGCAGTTGTGCAACATAGTACTCAACAAGTTCTCACGGAAATGCATAAGAGTATAAATAAAAATGTTCCTTCCGTTGTCGAAACACTGGAAAAACGACGACAAATAAAAGTTGCAAGAACCAGAGAATCTCGAGAAATGAATGGAAGATCAAAAATATTTAAAAGAGAACAGGGAACTAACAGTTATTACGGCCCGCAATCACGAAAACTAGATCTTCCACCCGATGTTTTTGAATAACTTCGACAAAATCATTTGGAAAAGTTGTTTGAAAATGGGAAAAATTGAAGACAAATCGAACGTGATACAACGGATCAAAGTGAATCAGATTTGTGGCACTTGTTGAGACAGGAAATGTTGACGGCATCTAATTTTGGAATTGTCTGTCGCATGAGATCGGCAACATTGTGCGCCGCAACTGTAAAAAACATTTTGTTTCCTCCACCTATCGATACTGCGGCTATGAAATATGGTCGCGAGGGAGAAGAAATTGCGAAAAAAAAATTAGCTAAAATACTAAAAAAGGAGATAAAACCTTGCGGATTATTTATTGACATTGAAAATCCATGCTTAGATGCTTCTCCTGATGGTCTCATAGATGAAGATGGTCTGGTAGAAGTAAAATGTCCTCTATCAGCTGAGCATTTTACAGCAGAAGAGGCTGTAAAGACGCTGCCTCAATTGAAAGGTATTTTTGATAAGAAAAATCCAAATGAGATAAATCGGAATCATCGATTTTTCTATCAAATACAAGGACAGTTAAATATTACGCAGCGAGATTATTGCATTTTTGCTGTGTGGATGCCAAAAAGTTTAAAAATTATACGTGTTAACAGGGACAATATATTTTGGAATAATAAAATGCTTCCTTTTTTAACACGTTTCTATGATGACTGCATGATGCCAGAAATCTTGGATAGTCGACATAATAGACATATGCCTATTAGAAATCCAAAATATATAATAGAAGCTCAACAGACAGCTAAAAAATTAAATAATCGACAATGTAATATAAAAGACGAAAATATTATCGAGAAAAATCAATGTTGCGGAACCTATATTTCACCAATGGAAGCAATTATTACTGCTTTGACAAATGCAGAACAAGATGGTGATTGTATCATTGTTAGTTGCTCACAAAATACAGGAGAACTAACAGTAGATGATATAACAAAACAAAAAAAATACTCGATAACCAGGTTATTCCTTTTAATGTAGTAAAGGATAATGTATTACCTATCTATAGTAAAATAAACGACGAATCATTAGACCGATTTTTACGCGTCGTTAGAGAGAAATCTCGTTTTGAAACTCAAAATGTATTATATTTAGAATGTCCTCATATAATTGAAGCAAGTCGTAGCAACAAAAGCTTACAAATTATTGGAGGCAATTGCAGTGATCACTGGCGATGTCTATTTTTTGGCGGCACCAAGCTTCGAGTGTACGACAGTTTATCCGATTGTACATACGATAAATTGGTGTCCAAAGAAAAAAATTATATTCATCGTCGTTATCCACAAATAAGTGCAGATAATATAATATTTGAAAAAGTTCAGGTACAACCTGATGGCACATCTTGTGGACTTTATGCTGCAGCTTTCGCCACAACTGTAGCCTTAGGAGGAAATCCTTGTAAAGAAAAATATTCCAATCGCGTGGAATATATGAGGCAACATTTTCTTAACATTATAGCAGAAAATGAACTGTCGCCTTTTCCAAAGTGGTAGAATAAATATTGTTTGGAAAAAATGCCTCAATGCAATTAATTTATTTGCAATCGGAAAGACGAAAATAATACATACATTGTGGTTGCGTTCTCACGAGAATGGGCGATGGAGGGGCTCATTCTATTCTCAATATTCTATATCATTTCTCGCTACTTGTGAGATATAAAATTTAAATATTTTATAAATGTGTATTTATAAATTTTATAAATATATGTAATAATATTACATATATATGGCGGTATCTACGTGGAGTCCCGCCGGCGTGTTTGTTCGCTGGGTATGCGCAAGGGAAGAGGCGGTGGTAGAGGTGTACCGAGACACAGTATGTGATTTGATTTGATGCTGGTTTATTCTTCCGCTATTTACATGTATGATTATTTACACGTGCGCTGAGTATGCGTATGTACAAATGGTGTGAATGTTTTTTGTGTGGGCCCTGAAAAGGGCCGGTGTGTTTCGGCGTTAGCCTCGCTCGCGCCAAGAGATAGAGGGTCTGGTTTTCATCCACTTGAGCGTGGAGCGGGGCTTGCAACTGTTGTTGTTGCAGTCTTTAGCTAGCTCTGCCTTGGTCGTGGTGGCGGATCTGGCTTCTGTCTGTGTGGCCGTGGATCTCGTGTGGTCTTCCCACTGCGTCGAAGTTGATCTTACAGCTGTGGCTCTGCGTGGCTCGTTCCTGACTGCTGGGCTGGCTCTGCGTGCCGCGGCTTATGAACCCGACGGTAGCCGTCTGCGTCGTTGCGTCCCGCAACGCCACTGTGGTAGGCCTTGAGGTAGGAGACCCTGGTGGTGGTGACAGCCTTTCTGGTACTCCCCACAGTATGCTGGGGGAAGTCCAGAGCGTCGTACTCGGATGTCCCACGTCGTAAGGAAGGCCCTTGGTGGTCGTGTCCGCCTTACTGGTGGCAGTTCGATGGGGATCAGCTTCCACAGCGGCAAGGAGAATCCTACTCATCGCAGCTGCTCCTCCGGTTCCTGCTGCTGTATGGCCGGCTCTGGTGATCGGGGCGGGTATATCGGCCGAGGGATCCTGGACGGATTTGGTTTGCGCAGCGTGACGCCTTGCTCTCTCAAAAATGACGGTTCTGGTTTCGCTTTACGCTAGTCGCAGAATGGTCGGGCGCTCCTTCACTCGTCGCGCTTATATACCGTACAGACCGTTTTCCGCTCTTGGGTGGTTCCCTGGCTTGCGCCGCGTAGCGGCGGTTTGTATACTAGACGCGCGAGCCGCGCTCGGCGGTTTGAGCGCGCGTAGGTGCTCGTGCGCGTGTTGTGCGGTTTGCTTACGCGAAGGCGCTTGTGGCGTTTTGCCATAGCCGCCACATATAAAACAAAATTTTGCACACACACACACACACACAGACACACACACGTGTGTGTGTAATATATTCAATCAAAAGTAACAATCTTCTTCTATCTTTTCAACTAAAAGAGATAGATTAGACAAATATGTAAAAAAGAGTTTAATGGAACTCTATAATATCATAGTAATTATTTACAAAAGTATTAAAAAACTCAAATTTATGCATAATAATAATGTGTATTGATATTATATAAAGTCAACAATGTTCGAAATATATATATAATGTTTGAGTTTATTTAATTTTACGTATTATACGAATTTTATCTGCTTGAAATATTCGTAGGTGATATCTTTTCATCGGCCTTGCGATAAGGCCAACTGCTGACTTGTGCATTAGATAATTTTATAAACATAATCTATGTCAATTTCTCATATTGCAGAGTCAAAAATGAAAAGGTAAACGTCGCCCATGAAATCGATAAAACTTGTATAATATATGCAAAATATATATTGCGTGCGTGCGTGCGTGCGTACGTGCGTGCGTGCGTGCGTGCGTGTGTGTGTGTGTGTGTGTGTGTGATTTTGTGTTTATAACTTTACTTACTCGTACAGCAAATTGGTACAAAAAAAGATCACTACAAACATTATATTTCTGAATTTTAATTTAATGAACGGTGCGACCGCCCATTTTCCCGCGTCATTTGTAGCCAGCAATTATACACGAATTAAGATATGCTCGGTCTCTGGATTCGAGCCCCGCGACAAGGTTCGCGTAAGAGATCTAGAGATGGCGCGCTCATTTACACCGGTCTACACCGAAAAAGGAACGAATTATTGAGACGCAGTGTACACAGTTGTAGGCAAGCCGTAAATTTGACGAGCTGCTACAAAAGCGCGGGAGAGATTACTTGACTGTCAGGAAGAGGTCTCTGTTCTCCACTTATGACCGTTGACGCCTTTCAACATCGTTGATGGTCGGCCACGTGCTCGAGACTGCAGCAGCCTCTCGCTTAGCGCGCTACTTTCTAATTCGGAGTCCAGTTCATCACTGCTTTCTTCGCCATCACTCGAAGATTCCTCCGATTGCTCGGACACGTGGTCTTCGGCTCCATCAGTGTCATCGGCGCCAAGAATTGGCTGTTCTTCGGACTCCTCAAGCAATTCCTCGCGAATTGTACGGGAGCGCAAGTTATAAGCAATCTACTTTTCATTAATAATTACACAGTAAAATTTTTTAAAGAATTTTAAGCAACGAAAAACACAATTGTATACTTGCCTCTTTACTTTGGAACAACGAGAAACGAAAAAAAAAAAACTCCAAAAACTCAAATTATTACGTATGAGTCACACTGGGTAAAATACACCCCACAACTCCGAGACACCCACTTCGAACGTCTGCCGAGAGAGAACTAACGGGCCGAAAAATATATCACCGACGGGGATCGATACTTGAAGGTCCCAACTACCTGTAGATGGCGACACAAGGCCCATTTCCATTGGTTTATTTTCTGGGTCATTTTCGAAGTCAAAAAAACGCTGGGGTGTATTTTACCCAGTGTGACTGTTAAGGGTTAAAAAACTATATTTTTTTGATAAGCGAATTGATGTTTTTTTTGATATTATAAAACAATTATATCCAATAAATAATAATTAAGTTTTGTTATATTGTTTACATTATGTTTAAATAAATAAATTTCTACGTATAATTCATAAAACTTTTTTTATGCATAACTTTTTAATAAACAAGGACCGACAGTTAAAACTTTTTGAAGGTTACTCAGAACAGTGACCTTGACAACATATGTCTCATAGGAGGTGGGTCCCCTTTTCTCAAGGTTTACCGAAACAGGGATTAACGTAAGAAAGAAAGAGAGAAAAATATCTTCTCTCTCTCTCTCCCTCTTTCTTTCTCTTTCTCCTCCCTCCTTTGTAGCATATATACAGATATATATATATATATATTGTGACGTGACTATTTCTTTCATCCGTCACAAGGGCCGAAAAGCCCGATCGGGAAGGGTTTTCGCGGGGCCTGCGTCTTCCAATTATAGAGAGAGCGCCCTGCGAAATTCGATTTTATTTGTGCGTGTTATTTGCGAATTTGGCGGCAGCAGCTTCCAGTTCGACAGCTACAAGGATCCGAGGAGTCTGATTGGGACAACGAGCGGAGGTCAAAAAATGCGGAAAAATCACG
Organism: Anoplolepis gracilipes; assembly: GCF_047496725.1. Lineage (NCBI taxonomy): Eukaryota > Metazoa > Arthropoda > Insecta > Hymenoptera > Formicidae > Anoplolepis > Anoplolepis gracilipes. Next base: position 2,564,740 of record NC_132975.1, read on the forward strand.
CCCGGTAAGACTCGTACATTTTATTTAATAATTCATAAATCGGCGGAAACATCGGCTGCCGTTGAAAAGTTCACATCCGCAGGATCGTACCGAGAGCGAAGGACCGGGAAGAAACGGTCAAGGGGATGGCCATTCCCGACGTATTGAGCATCGGAGCTCCGTCCATGGAGCTGCAAGGTCTGACTCAACCATGGGGTCCGGGGAAGCCAAGGGCACCAGATCGAGCCGACCGAAAGCTGCCGACAAGCCGCCACGGGACGTTGCCTCGCAGGAGCCAACAGATCGACGATCGATAAGGAGAATCGAACCGACCGCGATAAGAGACGGCCGTGATTGGCCCTAAGGGCCACGATAGCGCCGCAGGTGGCCTGATTACGTACGATGTCGCCGGCGTGTCTCCCGCAAGCCTCACACTCGTCACTGTTCGGCGAGCGATCGAGGACGACAGGCCTATCGACCCGACTAGCGAGGATCGCAAGCGAGACCGGACGACGAAAGAGAAAGAAGATTGTGAGGCCGCCAAACCGGTAACTCCCACGATTCGGACGAACGTGCTCTGTCATATTGATAGTATTTCTAGTCGTCACAATTAACGGGGAGATTATATTTCGCCGTCGCGTATTTGTTGCCGTACCGTTGTTGAAATTTTCGAGGCGCCACACTTCGTCCGAGTCATAAAAGGGCATAAAGTCTCTCTCTGTACACGCCGCCGAAAGTCATAATTGTATCGTCACTTCGAGTATTGTTTAGTTGTCGAAATTTGTTGTAATACGTGAGGAGTTGTATCCGTCGGAAAGCGAGCTTGTGTACTGCGTGCCGCGTGCGACTGTAATATCCTGTGCCGCTTATCGACTCGCGATCCGGGAACAATTCGGGTAACTGCACTTTATTGGAGTGTTACTTTGTGTAAAGGAACGTCTAATTATTGTGTCCCGCGTATTGAGGAAATTCACGCGCCGTATATTGCATGGAATCAGTACCGCAGTGATCGATAGCGAAGGTTGATGCGTGCCGACCGCGCTTGTTTACGCGCGTTCCGGAGAGTTTTCCTGTGGATCGATTAGGGTGATTAACGGACGATTCGCGGCCGAGGCGATATCTCATCGAAAAATTTATCTGTATGATCGCCGCGACCTTAATAAGTCGCGAGCGATTTATAGAAAAGTCCAATTTCATCTAACATCAAGTGTAATCCGATACCTGTCGGTCGCGGCATCGCGCCGTCACGCGCCCTTCACATGCCCAGAGCGTGCAACTTTTACGTCTAACTGTCACATTCAAAATAACTTTCTCCAATATCTATCGTTCGAATCGAGAATTTCCTTGTATACCATACCCATTCTACTTATTTATTGTTAAATATATTTATTCTTTAAATTTGATAATTGTGTCTGTTTTCCCAGAGGCTTTCTCACCCGCAAACTATCGATTCTCGATCCCGTCCGGTTCCTGACGCACCCCCCTCCCTCTGCCGTTTAAGTACTGACTAGTCGTTTTAGCTACCGTCGCGGTCGTAATTGCTTTAAGATTTTATGTGGATCATACGAGTATCGTGCGAATTGGAGACGGCGCGAATTTTTGCGGCTGACGCCCAAAAATTACCGTTCTTGTAGAGTAAAACCCCGATTAATTAACCGATCGCGCCGAAGATGTGCCGTAGGCCAGTCCACCAGCCAAAATTATATAAAGGAGCGTACACGGTAATTAACCGAAAGTATATATACGGTCACAAATTGGCGCCCAACGTGGGTCCCACATAACGGGTGTCGAGATATCGATAGCGGGAAAATTTTTTTTTTTTGAGATATTTTTATCTTTTCTTTTGCTGATTATTTCTTTCTTTTTCGTGCACATGTTTTTGTTAGTGTCGTTTGGAATATCCTAGGTGTACCGAGTGTTCCTTGTTTTTTGATTGTAAAGGAGAGAGTTCTTCGTATTAACGGCAAAACTGACCTTCGATTTTCGCTCCCGACGCATACGTATTATTGTTATTTCATTGAGAGCAATTTTTTTTTATACGTTTAAGTGATTTGAAAGCGAACCAATTTTTCGGAAAAAATTTTGGTAATAGTGTTGTGAAAATATTTTGCCAATTCTCGTGATATGCTTTGATTGTGTATCTTCCTTTTGTTAAATTATGCTACTGTTATTATTAAGGAAAATATTTGGCCGAGGAAGGTTTATTATCGATAATCGCCTATTAAGGTGACTTCACAACACCATCGCCTGTGTATTATTGTTGCGAAATTTATGAAAAGCTATTATATTGACTCTACTTTGCCTTTATGTGAGTTTTGTTGTTATTAACCCGTTTCTTTCAAGTAGTTGTATCATATACTGTATTCTGATTAGTTACCGTGAAAATTTTTTTTTGTATCACAGTCCTTGGAATTTCGTGTGCCATTGCGTGTATTTGATCTCGAAACAATTTTTTTTTATGAACTGTCGTTTTTTTTCTGTTGGTTCGATGGGCTTGCTCGGTAGGAAGATACCGTCGCGCGAAAAAAATTTACCGGGTGACCTTTGCGTTTTGATAGCTGTTGATTATCTTTTCCGTCGACATCTTAGCAAGAATTATTTGAAGTGGTTCCTGATAGTGTCGATATCTGAGAATTTCCGGAATTGAAGTCTCGTTTCCGTCACACCACAAGTGGTGGTCGTGAGTTTTGGCTGCCAAGTTTTACGTTTAATTAATACCTCGCATTCACGTTTAGTTGTCGGAAAGCATGGATGCGGACGGGGAGTAACAATTAGAACAGTTAGAGTGGATCTCCACGTTAACTTTAGAACAGCTCCGCGAAGAACTACATTGACGCGGACAAAGCGACGACGGGTAAATGGCCGTATTAAGGTTGCGATTAATTAAAACGGTTAGGTGCGAACAGGTAGGGTGGGATCCCCTGCGCACCCCCGTGTTATTAAGACCGCCCGAGGGACCTGAGGCTCTACAGGAGGCCTCCGTGTTACCGGACAGCCCTCATCATCCGGTCGAGCCCCGAGCGATCCCGAACGAGGGTCCATACGGCGACACGTTACGACCTCCCGCGCGTCCGACTTCCTTGCCGCTACCGTCACACGACATAGAACCTCAGTATAACCGATACCATTCATTCACTCTCGACGTATACCAGATGATGTGTCGGTGGAATTTGAAATTCTCGGGAGCACGTGGGGGCGACGCGGAGACGTTTTTGACGTGAATTGAGGAGGGTCGAACTTTGATTCCCGTGAGCGATACCGAAATTTTTAAATGCATTCCGCTTTTCTTGTCGGGTATCGCGCTTTATTGGTATCGGAATGAGCGCGGAAATTGGGCGACGTGGGCACAATTCGTTGGTTGGCGAGCCCGATTCGGGAGACCCGACTTCCAGTTCGCATTGAGAGACGAGATTATGCGCCGTACGCAGGGTGAACGGGAGCCGGTCGCAGACTTTTTGACGTGCATCCGGGCTCTATTCGAGCGATTAGACCCGCCGTGGAGTCTGGAAGAGCAGCTTAATTACGCTCATTGCAATATGCTTCCTCGGTTACAAATCGCAGTACATCGGCGGGACATGTACAGTTTCGTGACCTCAGAAGCTCTCGCCGCTCGTGTCGAGCAAAGCTACGAAGCGATGGGCTAATACCGAGCGCCTCCGCGACCGAAACAATCTATCTTTCCCGATTTAGCCTACCGACCTCCGCGCAAAGAACCGAAAACCGCTATCGCTGCTGTCGGATTAGCTGTCGAGGGTACCGGAGCAACGTCGAAGCTCAAGAAGCGGACCGTGTCGCGTAAGGAACCCACATCACCCGCGACTTTAGAATCGGACTCCGCTACCACGAGCACCGCGAGTGCGCAAAGGTGGAGCCTTTCAGCTGTCGCTTCGCCCCCACCGGGAGTAAAATGCTGGAATTGCGAGAAAGCCGATCATATCGCACGAGAATGCCCCAATCCTCGACGTATCTACTGTTACCGTTGTGACAAGGCGAGCGATACCGTAAAAACTTGCCCATCGTGTTCGGGAAACGAAGAGGGGAGTCGATAGAGCGGGCCTCGTCGACCTTAAGTACACCAAGGGCTCGCGTAAATGATCACCGCGTAAGCGATCCCCGCGAAACTTCGAGCTTGTCCTATAGGTACCATCGACTCAGTAGATGCCGCGGAAATAATGCCCTTTCGTTACGTTAAATTTAAAATTGGGGGAAGAACCCTGTTGGCACTCGTAGATTCGGACTCGAACCGAACGATTTTGGGCGCGGAGGGCATCCAAATCCTTCGAGACCTCGGACTGTCCATAGAAAGTGAACGCGTTACGCGAATTTGCACCGCAAACGGACAGATAGCGGAGATCAGGGAGGAAACCGACGTGTCGCTGATGCTAAAGGGCCGAAGTCGCGTGATATCCGCTTGTTTGTTGCTGAATTTAACCGTTCCGTGTATCGTGGGCATGGATTTTCTTTGCCAATTTGGTATTAGTGTGGACTTCTCGGTGCCGGTATTTCGCGGATGACCCCGCGACGCGGTACGCCTTCGAGACCTTCTGCGAGATCCCGCGCGCGTGTTCTGGTCTCCCTGAGTTGACTCCTTCCCAGGTTAGTCGTTTAGAGCGATTTTTGAAGGATAAGATCCCGGAACCGATTTCGAGCCCTGGTGTCACTTTTCTCACCGAACACGTTATAGATGTCGGACAAAACCGACCCATTAAGCAACGTTGTTATTTAGTATCGCTAAAAGTGCAAGACGCGATTCGCGAAGAGGTCGACAAGATGTTAACTACCGGAATTATCGAACCGTCATTCAGTGAATGGTCCAATCCGATTGTGATGGTGAAAAAGCCCAACGGAAAATATCGTTTCTGCCTAGATTTTCGCAAGGTTAATAATGTGTCGAAAAAGGACGCGTACTCATTGCCGATTATGAACGGCATTTTGGATAAATTAAGAGCGGCTCGTTATATCTCCACTATCGACTTGAGTCAGGCGTACTTCCAAATACTCCTGGCCAAGGAGAGCCGGGAGATTACAGCCTTTAGCATCCCGGGGAAAGGCTTGTACCATTTCACTCGAATGCCGTACGGTTTGACGGGCGCGCCCGCTACCTTCCAGCGTCTCTTAGATAAACTCATCGAGCCGGAAATGGAACCCCATGCGTTCGCGTACCTAGACGACATTGTCATTGTAATACCGACTTTTGAGGAGCACTTAGAGTAGCTAGAATGTGTCCTAACCAAGATTTCAGCTGCCGGTCTCACGATAAATCCCGAGAAATGCGAGTTTTGCTGCTCGCAGGTTCGATATTTGGGATTTGTCGTGCGGAAAGAGGGATTAACCGTAGATTCGGATAAGATTCAACCGATCTTAGAGTTTCCGGCTCCTTACAATTTAAAACAGTTACATCGATTCCTTGGCATGTCGTCGTGGTATCATCGTTTCATTCCGCAATTTGCGACGCTTAGTGAACCGCTAACGCGTTTATTAAAGAAATGTCAGCGCTGGGAGTGGGGGGATGAACAGAGTCGCGCTTTTGAGAACCTACGTTCACACTTAGCTTCCGCACCGATGTTGTCGTGTCCCGATTTTAAAATACTGTTCTACAGACGGACGCGAGTTCGGTGGGCGTGGGCGCCGTGCTCACACAAACGATCGACGGGGTGGAGCACGTAATAGCTTTCGCGAGTCGAGCCTTGTCAGACGCAGAAAAGAAGTACTCTGTTACAGAACAGGAGTGCCTAGTTGTCGTGTGGGCCATATAAAAAAGTTTCGACCTTACTAGAAGGCTATAAATTCACGGTCATTATCGATTATAGTAGTCTGAGAAGGCTACACAATCTTAAAAATCCGACGGGCCGACTAGCGAGATGGGCGTTAGAGCTACTTGAGTCTGACTTTGAGATAGTTCATAGGAAAGGTACCCTGCACCACATACCGGACGCGTTATCACGAATGTATGAGAGTGACACCGAGGCGAGGGTGATGGTTGCTGTCGAGGTAGACGTCGTTGCTAACACCACAGATCAGTGGTACCGGAGACGCATAAGAGAGATCGCGAACGGAAAACGACTAACAGATTGACGCATAGTTGACGGTCAGCTTTATTATCTGAGGTCGAGGCCGATTATCTCGGACATTGTGGAGGATTTAGACCGTTGGAAATTAGTGCTACCAAGCGAATTAAGGAAGACGGCTCTCAGGCAGGCGCACGATGAACCGCAAGCCGGACATTTAGGCATCGAGAAGACTTTCCACCGGTTAGCTGTCGCGTATCATTGGCCGAACATGTTTCGGGACGTGGCCGCGTATGTTAGGAGATGCGATACCTGTCAGCGCACCAAAGTAGAGCAGGACCGGCCTGCCGGTCTTATGGGACATAGACGAGGGCCCCTGGACGGTCATAGCCGCCGATATAATGGGACCTTTTTCCCGCAGTAAGGCAGGTTTCACGCACGTTCTGGTCATTCAGGACTTATTCACGAAGTGGATGGAATGTTTCGCGTTAAGAGCCACTAATGGAGAAAAGATCTGTGAGGCCCTCGAAGAAGTCTTTTCGCGTTGGGGTGCGCCGCGCTTCTTGCTGACGGATAACGAAACTGAATTCCTTAATAGACGGCTAAAGACTTTTGCGACTGAACGCGGAATTACACAGACAACGACTCCGCCGTACCACCCTCAGGGGTAATCCAGTTGAACGCGTCAATCGGGTCTTAAAAACAATGATAGTTGCCTTCTTAGAACAAGATCATCGAAAATGGGATAGGAATATAAGAGATTTTCGCTTTGCGTACAATACCGCCCACCACTCGTCTATCGGTACATCACCAGCTTTCTTAAATTTCGGGCGAGAAATGAACGCTGTCGGCTCGATGCGCGCGCGATGTGCGGGGGTGACTGAAGTGGAAAAGAGTGAGACGGCGGGATGGTCGGCGAGAATGGAGCGTTTACGTTCCTTGCACGACTGAGTGACGGAAAACCTGGAGCAGGCGTACCGAAAACAATCCGCTTACTATAACGCGAAACGAGATCATGTCTTTCAGGTTGATGATCTAGTATTGCGAAGACAACACGTTTTCTCGTCCGCGGCGCACAATATCGCCGCTAAGTTGACACCGAAATTCCATGGTCCGTTCCGTATTGCTCGGGTAATGTCGCCGGTAGTATACGAGCTCGTTGACCTGAACGGTAATCATGAAGATAAAGCGCACATACAGGATCTAAAGCCATACCACCTTCCCGACCCTTAGAAGCTGCCGAAATGTACCGCCCAAAATAGCCGACGAGTGGCGGCATTACAGAACCCGCTACGCGGACCTGATAGAGGCCGTCCACGAGGAACATCCCGACTTTTGGTAGGAGCTCCTAGACCTCACGGAGACACAACAGAGGCGACGATGCACCACTCGCTAGGCCCAGGTCTAGGACTTTCCGCCAACGCGGGAGATGGCCGTTCAAACCGGGCAGGAGACCCGGGACAGGGGGGTTCAAACCGCCATGCAGACTCGCGCGGAAGGCGCCACACAAACCGAGGCGGAGCCCCCGGAACCGCCGAGGCTGCGTTTGGGCCGGGGCCGAACCATCCTGAGAGGGATGGAGGAATTGCGGCGACCAGGGACTGGACCGGCGGAGCCACCCGTGCAGAGCCGCTCGCGTCAGCGCGCCACGCACCCACGGGAGCCGGCTCCGCCGTCCTCCGACGAGTCGCCGGTACGACCGCACACCACGTCCCTTCGACCACCAATCTGGAGAGCCTCACCTCCATCAGGGAGTCCCCTAGCTGTCCGCGGAGAACGGAGCCTCGACGTCCCCGCCACGCTCCCGCGCACCGCCCAACGGTGATGAAACTGTCTGTCCCGGGAGCATCGCTACTCCAGATGCCCGTTACCCCGGGACCGCACTTATTGTTACGGGTGCAGGCAAGAGCGAGAGACGCTACGGACCTGCCCCAACTGCCGCGAAGATTGGAGGGACCTAGAGCCCTACCGTCCCGACCGCGGCCATCTGGGCCGACTACAGCCAGAGTAGCTAACAAGGAGTCCACTGCCGAGGACGCCGTCACGTTCCGGCCGTGTAATAAGGGGCTAGAATAAAGGGTAGTCCCACGCCGACTGTGTTTCTTTTGATCCCTTGAACCTATCCTATCCTGGTATCGGCTGAGGAATCCTCGAAGGCGCGTGCGTATCGAACGTTCGGAATGGCGAATAACGGCATTGCTGAGGGTAATGGGTGACCGACAGAGCGGTCCACAAAAGGGAAGAGAGAGTGTCGTAATGTTGTCGTGCTTGTTTGTTTCGCTGTTTGGAAAGGGTTTGAATGCCCATCAGGGAGGTTGCAGGTTTGGTAAGCGTCGATGGTGTCGCCGGTCTGGACCTCTTCGGTCCTCTCCTGGGAAGGGGGAGTTGTGACGTGACGATTTTCTTTCGTCCGTCACAAGGGCCGAAAGGCCCGATCGGGAAGGGTTTTCGCGGAGCCTGCGTCCTCCAATTATAGAGAGAGCGCCCTGCGAAATTCGATTTTATTTGCGCGCGTTATTTGCGAGTTTGGCGGCAGCAGCTTCCAGTTCGACAGCTACAAGGATCCGAGGAGCCTGGTTGGGACGGCGAACGGAGGTCAAGAAATGCGGAGAAATCACGCCCGGTAAGACTCGTACATTTTATTTAATAATTCATAAATCGGCGGAAACATCGGCTGCCGTTGAAAGGTCATACTCGCAGGATCGTACCGGAGGGCGAAGGACTAGGAAGAAACGGTCAAGGGGATGGCTACTCCCGACGTATTGAGCATCGGAGCCCCGTCCATGGAGCTGCAAGGTCTGACTCAACCATAAGGGGCCGGGGAGCCAAGGACACCGGATTGAGCCGACCGGAAACTGCCGACAAGCCACCTCGGGACGTTGCCTCGCAGGAGCCAACAGATCGAAGATCGATAAGGAGAATCGAACCGGCCGCGATAAGAGACGGCCGTGATTGGCCCTAAGGGCCACGATAGCGCCGCAGGTGGCCTGATTACGTACGATGTCGCCGGCGTGTCTCCCGCAAGCCTCACGCTCGTCACTGTTCGGCGAGCGATCGAGGACGACAGGCCTATCGACCCGACTAGCAAGGATCGCGAGCGAGACCGGATGACGAAAGAGAAAAAGGATTATAAGGCCGCCAAACCGGTAACTCCCACGATTCGGACGAACGTGCTCTGTCATATTGATAGTATTTCTAGTCGTCGCGATTAACGGGGAGATTATATTCCGCCATCGCGTATTTGTTGCCGTACCGTTGTTGAAATTTTCGACAGGCCACACTTCGTCTGAGTCGTAAAAGGGCATAAAGTCTCTCTCTGTACACGTCGCCGAAAATCATAATTGTATCGTCACCTCGAGTATTGTTTAGTTGTCGAAATTTGTCGTAATACGTGAGGAATTGTATCCGTCGGGAAGCGAGCTTGTGTACTGCATGCCGCGTGCGACTGTAATATCCCGTGCCGCTTATCGACTCGCGATCCGAGAACAATTCGGGTAACTGAACTTTATTGGAGTGTTACTTTGTGTAAAGGAACGTCTAATTATTGTGTCCCGCGTATTGAGAAAATTCACGCGCCATATATTGCGTGGAATCAGTACCGCAGTGATCGATAGCGAAGGTCGATGCGTGCCGACCGCGCTTGTTTACGCGCGTTCCGGAGTTTTCCTGTGGATCGATTAAGGTGATTAACGGACGATTCACGACCGAGGCTTACGATATCTCATCGAAAAATTTGTCTGTATGATCGCCGCGACGTTAATAAGCCACGAGCGATTTACAGAAAAGTCCAAATTCATCTAACATCAAGTGTAATCCGATACCTCTCGATCGCGGCATCGCGCCGTCATGCGCCCTTCACATGCCCAGAGCGTGCGACTTTTACGTCTAGCTGTCGCATTCAAAATAACTTTCTCCGATATCTATTGTTCGAATCGGGAATTTCCTTGTATACCATACCCATTCTACTTATTTATTGTTAAATATATTTATTCTCTAAATTTGATAATTGTGTCTGTTTTCCCGGAGGCTTTCTCACCCGCAAACTATCGATTCTCGATCCCGTCCGGTTCCTGACGCACCCCCTCCCTCTGCCGTTTAAGTACTGACTAGCCGTTTTAGCTACCGTCGCGGTCGTAATTGCTTTAAGATTTTACGTGGATCATACGAGTATCGTGCGAATTGGAGACGGCGCGAATTTTTGCGCCTGGCGCCCGAAAATTACCGTTCTTGTAGAGTAAAACCTCGATTAATTAAGCGATCGCGCCGAAGGTGTGCCGTAGGCCAGTCCACTGGCCAAAATTATATAAAGGAGCGTACACGGTAATTAACCGAAAGTATATATACGGTCACAATATATATATATATATATATATATATATGTATGTGTATATATATTAGGGGGACCGGAAAGTAATGTCGTTTTCTTACATTAAATTCAAATAAATAAATTTTTAACAAGTTTTTATTTTTAATCAATGATGTAATCACCCTCGTTATCAACAACCTTTTGCCATCTAGTATGCAAATTTTCAATGCCGGATCGATAAAAATCAATTGGTTTTTGAGCAAAATATCTGGAGATGGCATTTTGGATATCATACAAATTTTCAAATTGTTTGTCACTTAAAAAGTGTTGTAGCGATCGGAATAAATAGAAATCCGATGGTGCGATGTCGGGTGAGTATGGTGGGTGAGGCAGTACCTCCCACCACAATTCATTAATTTTTTCCAGGGTTCGTCTTGCGCAGTGCGGTCTTGCAATTTCGTGTTGCAGAATAACACTTTTTCTGTTGACAATCGCTGGACACTTTTCAATTAAAGATTGATTTACTCGATCCAATTGTTCACAGTAAAGGTTTGCATTCACAGTTTGTCCAGGTTTCAGCACTTCAAAATGAACGATTCCGCGAATACTCCACCAAACACACAAAAGCGCCTTTTTGGGATGTAAACCTGGCTTAGCAGTATTTCGTGGCGATTCATTCGGAGAGAGTCACTGCCTTTTGCGTTTTGGATTATTATAGAGGACCCATTTTTCATCTCCAGTGATCAAGCAATCAAAAAACGCTTCTGTATTGTGCCGTTGAAGCAATAAGTTGCATGTGGTGGATCGGTTAGCTTTGTTTTCTTCGGACAGATTATGCGGGACCCAAACACCTACTCTGCTTACTTTACCAATCTGCTGCAAATGTTCTTGGATGGTCGACCAAGGTTGGTTAAGAGTGTTTGACAGTTCCTCGATTGTCTGACACGGATTTGCTTCCACTTCCGCCCTTAACATGTCATTGTTTAAAGTTGTTGGTCTTCCTGATCGATACGAGTCGGTAAGATCAAAATTACCAGATCTGAACTTAGAAAACCACCTTTAGCATTTACGAACGTCTAATGCACTTGGATAAACATCGTAAATGTTTTTGGTAGCAACTGTTACGTTACTACCCTTGTGAAACTCAAAAAGCATACAATGCCGGATATGTACCTCTTCTGGTATTTGGCTGGCCATTTCACCCCAAATTGCAATAAAATTTTAAGATTTAATTATTTACAAGTAAACGAGTCACTATAACCTTAAAATGTCTTTGGCACGACTTTGAAGTACACAATGAGCTGACAAATGACAATCAAATATTGACATGCGCAAAAACGACATTACTTTCCGGTCTCTCTAATATATATATATATTGTGACGTGGCCGTCACTACGGGCGTCCACGCTAAAATTATCGCGAAGCTCGAACCGAGTATACGCGTCGAGTAATCGAGAGCCCTACCGCGATTCCCAAAGAGGCGAGCATTTTTATTGTTAACATTTGAAATTTACCGTTGTGATTGTATATTTTCCGGCCATAAATCACGGTGACAACGAGGGATTATGACGAGGTGCAGTACAAAGGAGACAATAGCTCAGGAATGCCGTAAACACGAGCGCGGCGACAAGGATCGGTCCTCGCGGAGCCTCGCGGACGCCCGGAGAATCGACCCGGCAAAGTAGGACCGGCCGACAGCCAGGGGCGAGAAAGGCGCCCCGACAGCGGACAGAAAAATTGTGGCGACGCCCATGGAAGGGCTACGTCCGGCCCCGAGGGGACCTACCCGGACTACGTCGATTACCCACGCTGTCAAGAGAGAGAATCTCACGAGGAAGCAGCGAGAGCCCTAGTGGTGCGAAACCCGTCCGCCAAAGACCCGGGCGCCCGATCGCGTGATACGTCCGTGCGCGAAACCAAATTTTGAGCATGCGAAGCAAATTCCCCGCTCTCCGATAGCGATAAGAGCGGTAGGGCGGCGGGGATAAATACGGATTCCTGAAGGCATAGCGAGAGAGATTCGATCACGATTCATTAACGTACGATCCCGCAACGCATCACGACGACTTCTTGTTAGCGCGGATACTCGGTGCGACGCCCGCAAGGAAGACGATTGAGGACCACGTCGGGAAGTATTCACCGGTGAGGTTGTTTCGTATCTTTGTGCATCATTGTCACGCGTATTACGCCACCTCTGACACGATCCGCGTAATCGACCCTCTGACTCGGGCGCGCTATCGCGAGAAATTAGTGATTTCGTTTGGTCTTTGCGTTTCGGGATTGGAGAGCGACCGCAGTCAAGGGGCTCGAAAGGATCGTAAGGCGTTGGGTTACCTGGCGTTATCGTTCGTCTCTTCGCGAACCGACTTGTCGTGTCGAAAATTTACCTCGTTGTCGACCCTATGCGGTCTTCGTGAGTTATCGCCGGGCGGAATCGCCAGATTCCTCCCGAGAGTGCTGTCGTGTGCCCGCGAAATCGTGGGATCTCAGTATTCGTGTCAACGGGTACGAAAGTGTGTGTGACCGCCTCCCTGGGGGAGGAGCGGCGTAGCTGGCGCATACGGAGGCCTAGCGGGACCCGGGAAAGGACCAGTTCCCTCCCTCGCGAACGTAGGGTGAGTACCTCTGAATTCTCGTGAGCGGACCACGCGATTCGCGTACGCAAAATGGAGCCTCGATTCTCGAGCACCAGAGTTTCGTCGCGTGTTTCACCTAATGATTCGCTTTAGCCAGGGCAATCGGCTGTTAGAGGCGCGAGCTGTCGACGGTGTACCCGCCTCAACCATCTGGCTACACTATTTCGTGAGCGTGCAAGTACGCTTTGGTAAACGAGATTGTTGCGACCTCGATCTCTTTTTTTTGTATTGTTCTCTCGCCACGTTCGCGGCATTGGCGCCGATATTGTAAGCGACTGTCGTGTTTTACGTTATTGTCTTGTCACCAGTATCAGCGTTTCCGCGACGGCACGCACCGTCGTCGCGTACCCCTCACGGGGTGTGTTTCACAGTAATCCAAGAAGACTGTTAACGCTCGATAGTTGGATCATACTCGGATCTTATCTTTACTGGTTGGATCATGCCTAGATCTTGCCTTGACTGGCTGGATCATACTCAGATCTTACCTTCACTGGCTACATCATGCTTAGATCTTCTTTTCACTGGTTGGATCATGTCCAGATCTTGCCTTGACTGGCTGGATTATATTCGGATCTTATCTTTACTGGTTGAATCATGCCTAGATCTTGCCTTGACTGACTGGATCATACTCGGATCTTATCTTTACTGGTTGGATCATGTCCAAATCTTACCTTCACTGGCTACATCATGCCTAGATCTTACCTTCACTGGTTGGATCATGTCCAGATCTTGCCTTGACTAGTTGAAAACTACTCATGTAAAATAAGACTGTCGGAAAGTGAATATTTTACGAGATATTTTGAATTTTTTCAAACTGTAACTTTGGAGCTTTATAACTCGAAAAGTACTTAATGAAGAAACATTTGATTATAGTGTTTTAGAAAGCTCTCGAGGTCAGCTACAAGAATATGTAAAAAAAAATAGGGGATGCCATTTAAAAAAATTGAGGTGACCTTCAAATAATTCTTCAAAGTCAAACCAATGGTACCATCTTATGGCCCCCTCGAAACCAAACAACTTTTGTCTGAAACATTTTTCTCTCCCGTCTTGGTTTTCGAGATATTCGACTGGATGAATTAAAATAATCCACCCTGTATATACATATATATATATATATATATGTAAACAATCAATTTTACGAGTTTGATAATAAAATTGTACCCTTCTTATACAGACTGAACTTTCCCCGGTAATGAACGAAATTTTTAAACGAAAAAAAGGTGCGAGGAAGAAATATTCCGCAGAACTCAGAACATTTGCTCTCACACTGAACTTCTACTCGTCAAAGGCTTACAAATATGTGCGCAAAACCTTTAAAAACTTTGTAACGGCCCCCCTCGTTTAATCGTCCGTTTGACCGGACAGCTCGTCGGGATCAGGGTTCGTGGTTCGAGGGGGGAGAGTAGACACTGCGAGAGTTGTTCTGCTGTAAGGTAGTGTGATTTGTCTGATGTATGTACAGAGGTGTGTTTGTGCGTGTGTGCGTGTAGGTGAGCGCTATGTACAGTGTGAATATATACAAAGAGTAATTTCGGTAGTGTCGGTCGGCGGGTCGCGCGGGTGTCGGTGCGCGGATCGGCGCGGCGGCAGGCGTTATTTTTAGCTGCGTGGCGCGTGGTGGGTTTTTCGGCGGTCGCGTTTTTGCGCTAGTGCTTGAGCGTCGGTGTTTTTGCCGTTTGCGTTTCTTATCCCGCACGTATCGGTTATGCTGGCGGCGCGTGCCGGCCCTTTTCTTTGGTTGTTCTTACTTTTCCCGCCGTTGCCTGGCGGGTCTCGATTCAATCGAGAGTCGCGGAGAATTCTCGGGGGACGGATCGGGCGACGACGAGAACCCTCGTCGGAGGCGGCTCACTCTCCACCCCGAGACTGTGATTGTCTCCCGTATTCGAGAGGATTTGGACACGAGGAGATGGGTTCGCGGCAATGGCGATCGTCGAGAACGCTCGACCGAAGCGGAGTACCCTCCACTTGCAGATCGTTCCTGCTGCGATATCGTGAGGGAGAATCGTGGAAATTGTCGAGAACTCTCGGCGGTGGTGGAGTATGCTCCATCGCGGTTGCTTTCGTGATTTGTTTGCGGGATACTGGGATGTTCCCGGAGGCGAAACCCGTCTCGGAGAACCGGATTCGGAGGTCTGGTCTGAAGCGTGGATCCTGTGCGGGTTTTATACCGGTGTGGCTTCCCCTTCTTGCCCGAGGTTCGGCTCGGTCGGGCGTCTCCGTGCTCGGCTGCTGGAACTCGTTTCTTCGGCGGGCTCCGAGATCTCGTCTCGCGCTCGGGCGTTTTCGGATTCGGTCGGTCGGTGCCCGAGCGGGACTTAGTCTCGGGCGCGCCGAGGTTTACCCGTTGCGGGTGTTTATGTTTGCGTTTAAAAAGGACGCACTGCGCCTCCGCTTGTGCCCGGCCGGTGTTCGCAGCGGACTTCCGACGGTCGGACGGTCGGGAACTTAATAACGGGGGGGGGGGGCGCCTCGTTACAACTTTCTTCCAGATTTTTCGACTATCCGTAAGTGGTATGCGATACTAGATGGACGACCAGGATTTACAAAAGAAGTGTTCGAAGCTTTAAAATGTAAAGTTCGTCAACTAAAAACTCCGAGTTTGTGCAATTTAGTCACAGATGAGATAGCGATTCGACAACAAGTACTTTATGATGGCAAGCGATATTATGGGCACATATATTTAGGCATAAATACGACTAGCGATATAGATAATCCTCGACTTACAAAGAGTGCATTAGTTTTCATGGCGGTGGCATTAAATGGCCATTGGAAAGTCCCTTTAGGTTATTTTTTTATTGATTCAATGAGTGGAAAAAAGAGAGTCAGTTTACTCACAAAATATTTGAAACTGATCCATGAAACTGGAGTCATATTGCACTCGCTCACTTTCGATGGTGCAAGTGTGAATTTGAGCATGTGCACTAATATGGGCGCAAATTTTGAAATGGGGGAAAACTTTAAGTCTTATATTGTTCACCCTATTAGTAAAAAAAAAAATGTTCTGTTTCTTTGATCCATGTCACATGCTAAAATTGATCAGGAACACATTGGGAGATAAATTGGTGTTACATCATAAAAGAAAAGGTATTTATTGGGAAAATATTATATCACTGCAAAAATTACAGGAATCTGAGGGTTTGAAATATGGCACAAAAATAACAAAAAAACATATGTTTCAAACTGCACGAATAAATGTTAAATTGGCTGCTCAAGTTCCTAACGAAAGTGTCAGTGCAGCTTTAAAATTTTGCAAGCAATGTGTTCCTGAGCAATTTAATCACCCGACAGAAGAAACTGTCTTATTTTGTTCAATATTTAATGACGCTTTTGATTTACTAAACGGATAAGGTCGAAGTTTTGTAGAACAAAAAAAATGCAATATAGCTCTTACAAGTGACAATTTTGATAAATTAAAAAGTAATGCAGAAAATATAATTGAATATATTAAAGATTTGCAAGATTCTAATAATATGTCAATTTTGAAAGATAACAGAAAAACTGGCTTCCTTGGTTTTATTGTATATTTAACAAATATGTTTAAACTTTTTAATGTTCTTAAAAAAAGGGACTTACATATTTGTTAACATACAAAATTATTCAAGATCACCTTGAAACCTTTTTTAGTGCACTGCGTAGCAGAGGAGGTTTTAATAATAATCCTAATGCAAAACAATTCGAAAGTAGTTACAAAAGGCTACTTGTTAGACATGAAAATGAGGCATCAGAAAGAGGGAACTGTTTAATTGATGATGTACAAAATTTATATGTATCATCGACGAAGAAGTCAAATAAGCGATGGTTTATTTACGGAAGTCGATGATATAATATCTACTGATATATTTGATCACAATTATTTGTCGACTTTATGATCACTTAGCACATATGTCGAGGAGGTGATCAAATACATCAGTGGATTTGTTATAAAAAAACTTTTAGGAAAAATTTGCCATGTTTACTCTACTTTTTTAACGGCAGAGTCTACTGATTCTTTATTAATAAATTTAAAAAGTAGAAGAAAATTAATTTTCTCATCTAAAGATGTAATAAAAATTGCTCAAGTATACAAAACTAGTATTCGAGAAAATAATCACATTATTTTTAAGAAAAAAAATATTAAAAATTTTTTAACTGTGAAAGTATTTAAAATTGTTTGCCATTCCGTTTTTAATGATACGAAAATGACAGAACATATTATGCAGCAGGACTTTTTAAATAATCATAAAACTGAATTGATAAAAAATATTACAATTTATATTAATTTACGTTTATTCCACGAAGACAAAAGCGCGACTTCAAGTCAACAAAAAGAATATATTAGATTATCTATATATTTTATTATTGATATATATTTTATTCTCGGGAAAGTTATATAATTATATAAATTGATAATAATAGTTATTAATAATAATTATTAGTAATACCAATATAAAAATCAACGCGTCCATCAAAAAATATTTTTTACAAAAATTTTATGATTTTTAGGAAGAACATTAGATGGTATTATAACTTGTAAAAAACATTTTTTTAATAGAAGCTTCAGATTCCAAAAAATATTAATGTTTCATTTAAAATGAGTCACCCTATATATATAATACATTATATATATATATATATATATATATGTATATGTGTAAAACATTTATAATTATTAATTTATTTATTTTTAATATAAATATTTTTATTTTTATACTTGCAGTATATATGGTCCCAGTAACTTCGACCTTATTTCCTTTTTTATTTTTCGTTTATAATATTCGTCATTATTAAATTCTATGATGTACTTGTAATTTGTACGTCCCATCGGTTAATGATCCATATCCGATAATTTTGTTTATTTTATTGTTAAATAATTCCCCCAAATTTGTTTTAATATATGCTTTCAATACTGACAAATAAATATTTAAAAAATTAATATATCAATATAAATGTTGTTAATATATTATATTTGTTATTTTTTATTATTGTTTATATTTATATTACAAAAATTTTTTAAAATTAAATTCTAATTTTTAATATTAATAAACTGTTATAAAATTTCAATAACTTAAAAAAAATATTAATTTAAAATAAAATAAAATAAAATTTACAAATAGTAAATAGAATAAAAAATACAAAGTAAAAAGAATTATGTTATAAGTTTTATAAATATTATATTCATTACTATCGTTATCGTTAAATGTTGTTTACTATTATTGATATTTACATTAGAAATATTCAAACAAATAAAATAAAAGAATAAAACAAAAATAAAAATATAATATTGTATAACATTGATATGTATATACCTATATATAGAATTTATTCCGGACTCGGCTAAGAGTTGCCAGAGTGTTTTCAGGGAAGCACCAAACCCCTTGACAGTATCTTTCCTCCCTCTCCTTCAAATATATATAATATATTTATTATATAATACATTTGTACAATATAAAATACAAACTCATATCCCCATTCCGATCCTGGTCATTAAGCGACCTCACATTCTATACCCCTCTCCCTACCTTACGTTCCACGCCTTTCTCTGCCCTTTCCTCTGCTCCTCCTCCTCTCTATTCCTCTTTCCATCATCCCTCTTCTCTCTTATTCCTTCCGCTTTGATCTTTCCTCCGATTTCCCCTGCTTCTCTGCCTGTGCCCCTTTATCCCTTCCTTCTTCCCCTCCCTCTCTTTCATGTATATACCTATATACATTTGTACAGTGTTAAAATACATATCCCCCTTCACGATCCTGGCCATTGAACGACCTTATATACTAAACCCCTCTCTCTACCCCACGCCCCATGCCTTTCCTCTCGCCTTTTTGACCCTCTGCTCCTCCCCCTCACCCTTTATTTCCCACATATAAAACCTATCCTTCATTTCCCGATCCTGGCCATTTTTGGACCTTACACTTCTTTCTCTCTCTCTCTCTTTTTCTCTCTCTCTCTCTCCCCACCCCATACGTGCAACCCTCAACTATCTTAACTTATAAACCTTATTTTCCCTCGTTCGCATTTTCCCTCCCCCACCCTCTCTCTCTCTCCTCATACATTAATCCGGATTCCCCTACGGCTGCCGGGGTGTTTTTAGGGGTGCACCAAACCCCTTACTTCTCCTCGCCTCCTCTCATCTCAACCTTCTCTCCTCTACAATTATTAAACAAAACATAGTTTTACTTCCAATTTCTTAACTAAAACTCTTTTCTTTCCTCTCAGACCTCTACATATGTTACCTGTGCATACTCCCCTCTCCCTTCTCCACGCCCCACATATTCAACTCTTTTGTTTTTTTTACGATAGGAAATGCTTTACGCATTCTTCTGAGAGCGGGGACTCCCAGAGGATATGTGGAGCTCTCCCGACCAATTATTTATGTTCGGGCATACCCACTAAAACCTGTCGGTGGTTCACGCTGCGGTTATGGACGGGCCCCGGGGTCGCTTTCGCATTCGACCGGGGCCCGTCTCCGCCGAGTCCCCCGTCCTTCAGCCTCATTTAGGGCTGAAGGAGGGAGGACTCCCATCCGCGCGGGCGGCAATGGTGTCCGGAGACGCCCGTTGCTGCACCGATAGCGACGTTGCGGGATCACCGCCTTTACATTGGGTCGCGGTGCAATGGGGTGCAGGTGTCCGTTGCACCTGCGCTCTTGCGACCCTGGAGAGGGGACTGCGTAGGGAGGTTAGAGGAGGAAAGCGTACGCTCGCCTCCTCATGCCTCCTCTCCTTCTCCTAGAGAGAGGGGCATTAATATCCTCCTTCTCTCTTTCGACCACCTCCTTCCGGGACATGACGTCCCCGCAGAAGGAGGCGGCCGCCCTCCACTGGTCCTCCCCGGTCACCATGGCTTTTACCATGGCGGCCAGGGAGACCTCCCTTATGGCGTCCCGGAGGGCACGGCGTTGATCGCTCCACGCCTGGCATTCCGTCAGGGTGTGCTCCACTGTGTCCACTGAGGTGCCATAGTGATGACACGCGGCCGACCGCTCCCTACCTATTTGGTGCAGGTACTCCCCGAAGCAACCATACCCGGTGAGCACCTACACCGTCTTAAAATCGAGGGCACCGTGTCGTCGGTCCACCCAGTCCATGAAGATTGGGCGGATGGCCTCGACGGCGCGTAGGCCTGTCGTTACCTCGAACAGGCCCTCTTCCCATTCTAAAAGTTTGCACCGCCGAGCCTGGAGCCTGAGCCTCGCAATCATCCTTAGTGGCAGGGGTCCCGATATTTCCGGGTCCGGATCCTTCTGGCAGGCCACGCGTATTCGATGCATTTCGGCATACGTGCCCGACGTGAGGATCCAGGGCAGAATTTCTGTCACCAGGCACCTCGAAGGTGACAGTCCGATAGCCTCGTATGACGCGGATGGCCAGCCTCCTCTGCATGCTCCTGAGGGCTTGCAGATTCTTATTGCTGGCCATTACCGCATTATGCCACACGGGGGCTCCGTACAGTGCCACGGATTGGACCGTCGTAATATAGAGGCGGCAAGCCCCATCACCCGGTCCCCGCGAGATTGGGCATGAGCTTGCCCAAACAGGCAGATACCGCCCGCACTCGGAGAGCCAGCTTCTCAAAGTGAGGCCCGAAACTTCACCGACTGTCGAGGATGAGGCCCTGGTACTTCAACTGGGTTCCAACCTCGACCACGACACCCTCGATTTCTATTTTTGACCTGTCTCGAGGCGGCCCCCTTTTGCCAACAGGGGCGAACCATATCGCCTCTGTCTTTGGCAGGACCACCTCGAGACCCATCCTTCTTATGCGGCCGACCACGTGTCTCGCTCCCACTTCAGCAAGACGGATGGCGCTGCTCCAGTCGTTCCTCCAGGACCAGTGTGTCATCTGCATAACACACAAGCTCCTGCCCCGGGAGGAGAGCCCCTCGCAGGACCCAATCATACCCTAGGATCCACAGGAGTGGTCCTAAGACCGACCTCTGTGGAACCCCTCAATGGACTCCCCTCTTATTGATCTTATGGTACCGTCCCGGGTACATGATCTTTCTATCCCGGAAATAGTCCCGAATCACTTCCTGGATGTACGCGAGAACCCTGTAATAATTTAGGACCCCGCGCACACCCTCTCAAGGGAGGATGTTGAATGCATTGGCGATGTCCAAAGACACCGCCACTGCCACCCTCCCCCCGGCCATAGCCTGTTCCGTGAAAGTCTTTACCAGGGATCCGGACCGAACTGGAATTGAAACCGAAAACCGTTCCGTAACCCTTTTTTAGATGAACCGATACTGAAACCGAAACCAAATTTTATAAAATTTATAACACCGAAATCATAACCGAACCAATAATATTATTTACAGTTAACAGTTTTTTCGATTTTTTTTCCGGTTCTTAATCTATATATGTATAGATCTGTTTTTCATAGTTGAATCAATATGACGACTTAATGCTCAATTGAAAATGCTTAATCTTTTAATAATAAGTTTTTAGAAATATTAGTTTGGAGTAAAATAACATTATGCTTTTTCAGATTTTTTAACTGTTCTAAATTTTTTATTATTATTGTTAATTATTATCTCTACTTCGCTTATATCTTAATTCTTTTATCTGAATCCATTAAATTAATCACATTTTAGTTTATTTTTTACACATGTATTTGCATAAAATAAAACATTGTATTAAATAATATAATTTTTTATTTTTATTTCTTGTCATCTGCAAATATACAATTTAATAAAATAAATATAAAAAAAGTGATTTTATTAAATTTATTATTACACTTCAAACTCTTTCTGTACAAGTAAGTATAACCGAAAAAAAAGTTTAAAAAAATCGTAATTTTTTCGGTTTCGGTTTCGTTTACTGGTCAAGAAACCGAAACTGAAACTGAAACACTTATTCGTTGTTTTATTAAACCGTAACCGGAACCGAACTGAAAAAAGCTTTCGATCCCGGTCTCTGGTCTTTACACGCATTACCGCGTCAATCGTTGAAGACCCTCACGAAACTGGCGTTCTGCCAGATCGGGACAAATGGCTCCTCAGGCGGGCAGCAATGACTCGTTCTAAGAGCTTGCCCGTCTCATCGAGGAGGCATATGGGACGGTACGCGGAGGGAGATCCTGCCGGCTTCCCCTCCTTGGGGAACCTTCCCTGCTTCAGGCACGCATTGAAGAAGCCCAACACCATTCCTTTTGTGACTTCAGCGGTGAAGGCCAGTGCTTTTCCGGGGATCCCATCCGGTCCCGGGGCGGTCTTTTTGCCCCGGATTTTACGAATCTCCCGCATGAGCTCGTCTTCATCGACCCTCAGGTCCTCTGTCCAGGGGACGCGGCCGATTTCCGGATATTTAAAGACATCGTCGGCCCGGCCCGAGCCCCCCGGGAAGAGGGTGGACACCACCCCCTTCAGGACCTGTGGGTCCATCGCCTCGGTGATCGGCGGGCCGCCCGCACCAAGCTTTTTACGCACAATTTTGTACACGCGCCCCCACCGATCACCGTCTACCGATTGGACGAGCTCGTCCCATGCCCTGGCCTTGGCCGCTTTGATGGCCCGCTGCAGGGATTTCTTGGCTTCATAGTACGCCTCCCGCAGCGGTGCCACCGCACAGTGGGGCAAAAGCGGGTTTTTTGGTTCAAAAAGTTCCATATCTATTTTCAACCGATTTAAATGTATTTTTTAAAAATTAAAGCTCTTTAAATTTCGAAGAGACTCCTCAGGCCCAATTTTCAAAATTTAAAATGAACAACTCAATATGGCGCCCAAAAACAGTTTCGTGTTCTCCTTCTTTTTAAAACAGGTGTTTGGAGGACTTGGAACACCGCAGTCCGAAACGACATCCGTGTCGTCATCGAATTCGATTCCAGTTTTATTTCTAGAAGCTCTGGTTGTGTTTCACTTCCTTCCCTCCTCGTCGCTTTCTGAGGATTCAAATCTCCTTTTATTCCTTTCCTCTCTCTCTCTCTCTCTCTCTCTCTGTCCATCTCCTTCAACTTGTCAATAGGGATATATTCCCCTAGAGAGGGGGAAACGGAGACGGCGGGGGCCGAAGAGGCGGAGGCCTAGGGCTTCTTGGAAAGAGAACAGGCTTTAGCCTTCCCTTGACTGCCTCCGTCCACGACTTTTCAGGAACC
Source organism: Anoplolepis gracilipes (assembly GCF_047496725.1). Taxonomy (NCBI): domain Eukaryota; kingdom Metazoa; phylum Arthropoda; class Insecta; order Hymenoptera; family Formicidae; genus Anoplolepis; species Anoplolepis gracilipes. The sequence goes on from NC_132975.1 coordinate 2,587,738, forward strand.
TCCATGGAGATGATTTTAGGGGTAACTCCTCAACCAACACCTCTCCATCCTAGTCCACTGCCCCGCGGAACTTTTCCGCTAGACTGGCTTCTGCCTGCTCCTTCTCAATTGACTGCTGCGATACATAATCGCAGCTGTCAAGATTGATGTCTTTGTTTTTGTTTTGTTTTCGTGATTGATTCATTTTTTATGAATCCCACGCTCCGCTGCGACTCCGCCACCCAGGGTGTACCCTCACCTGCCACAGAGTGTCCCGAAACATGACCGGCAACACTCTGCGACAGGGCCCCAAGTTCCCCCGGGGAGGTGGCATCCCCGGCACTGATCCCCAGCCTCCTACTGACCCATGGAGGTTTTTACGCCTCCATGGGCTTTCAGGGGTCCTACGCCTCCGACCTCATAGGTACCGCAGCGGGTGGTACTAACCGGAGGGCCCCATGGACGGTTGGGACTGGGTCGCCGCTCCCCGGCCCAGTCTTACCCGCCATGGCAGCCAGAGTACGGTGTTAGCGTCTCCTCCGAGAGAGATTTCGGAGGGAACTCGGCGGTGCATCGCTTCGGAAGGGGAAACAGTCACGGTGCACCGCCGGCCCTGACCTCGGAATCACATATTCAACTCTAATCTATCCTGTCTTATGCACCACCTCCTCCTCCTTCCTCACGTTCTTCCACTCTCCCTCCCTCTCTCTCCCTCTTTCTCCCTTTTTCTCTCTCAACCTCCTCTCCTTCTCACTCTCACCCTTCTCTTACTCTCTCTCCCCCTTCACTCTTTCTCTCTCAACCTCCTCTCCTTCTCACTCTCACTCTTCTCTTACTCTCTCTCCCCCTTCACTCTTTCTCTCTCTCTCTCTTTCTCTCTCAACCTCCTCTTCTTCTTACTCTCATCCCTCTCTTACTCTCTCTCCCTCTTCACTCTTTCTCTCTCTCTCTTTCTTTCTCTCTCAACCTCCTCTTCTTCTCACTCTCACCCCTCTCTTACTCTTTCCCTTTTCACTCTTTTTCCCCTTCTCTCTTTCTCTCTCCCCTTTTCTCTCTCTCTCTCTCTCCCTTTCTTCTCCCGATCCTCTTCTTCACTCCCTCCTACCCCTCTTCTTTCTCACTTCCTTCTTCACCTTTCTTCTCTCTGTCCGCTCCTTTTCTCTCTTCCCCCTGGACCTCATCCTTTTTTCCTTTCTTTTCCCCCTCTATCATCCCTTCTCTGCTTTTGCACTCTTCCTTCTTCTCCTTATTCTCCCTTACTGCTTCCAGTCTCCCTGTATATCCTCCTCATCCTCTTCAACATCTCCTCTCATACCTCCCTATCCTTCTCACATCAACTCTTTCATTCCTTCAGCTCTTCTATCTCTCCTTCTCCTCTTCCTCTTTTCTTCCGCTCCTTCCCTTCTCACCTTTATTCATGATCTTCCCTCTTAGCTTCCCTCCACTCTTTCTTGTCACTTTTCCGCTCTTAACCTTATTCTCTCTCAATGCCTCCAGCTCGCTGTACCTCCTCATTACCACCAATATCTCTACCATACATTCTCTCATCTCTTTCACTTTACTCTTCAACTATCTCAATTCCTCCATCTCTCCCTGTCCTCTTCCTCTTCCTTTCCGCTTTCTTCCTTCTCTCCTTTATCTTGTTCTCTCAACCTTAACTTCCCTTTGCTATTTCTTACTTTCCTCTTAACCTAACACCTCTCACCACATGTGTCTCCTGACTATGCTTGTCAGCCCCTATCGAATCGATATCTCGGCAACCTCCTTTATCGATATTGATCTATCAGTCTTCCTTCCTCGGCGATATACCCTCTATCTCACTCCTATCGCCATCTGCCATTAACTCCCTGTACTCCTTCCCCTCTGTCGGCTCGCACCAGCTCGCCGATATCGATGTATCGACCGCTTTCCACCATCTTCTTTATTTCCCTCTTCTCCCCACTCTGCAACTTATTTCTCACCTCACATCTTTCCACTTTTATTTTCTCTTCCTTTCTTTGCCGCCTCCTCTTTCACTCCATTTTCTCCTCTGTTATCGTCCCTCCTTTCTGTTCCCTCATTTCTCTCCTCCTTAATCCTCTCACTTCCTCGTCTTTCTTCATGCCACCAATTCTTCCACGTTATCTTCTTCGATCTTCTCACTCAGAATTTCAAGTCCTTATATTCCTCTTCTCCACTTATCCTCCTCCTTCACTCCATTTTCTTTTATATCACTAGTCCTTCATTTTCTCGTCCTAACTTTCAACTCCAAACCTCCCCTTTTCTCTTAAAAACTCTGAACTTCTCCGCTCTCTTACTTTAACCAACACTCTTTACTCGCCATGATATATATGCATACATATATATATATATATATATATATATATATATATATAGGGTGGACCATTTTAATCCATCCAGTCGAATATCTCGAAAGCTAAGCCCGGGAGAGAAAAATGTTTCAGACAAAAGTTGTATGGTTTCGAGGAGGCCATAAGATGGTACCATTAGTTTGACCTTGAAAAGTGATTCGAAGGTCACGTGAAGGTCACTTCAAGTTTTTTAAATGGAACACTATATATTTTTACATATTTTTGTAGCTCATCTCAAGAGCTTTCCGAAACACTTATGACAAAGTATTTTTCATTAAGTATTTTTTGAGTTATAAGGCTTTAAAGTGCAGTATTTTGACATAAAATACAAGATATCTCGTAAAATATTCATTTCTCGATTATCTTACTCTAATACTTTTATGCACAGAATAATAAGACAAATTAATTGGTGTAAAGAAAACACATAATTATGTTAAAATAAAAATGTGTAACTCTTAGTTGCAAATTCAGATTTTTACTTTAACATAATTATGTGTTTTAACTATGCCAATTGATGGAGTTGACACGGGTCCGTGGGACAGCTGGACAAAGGAGGACTGCCTTGATCAATCTTTTTTTTTAACGACAGGAAAATGCATTACACATCCCCCGGGCAAAAGTGGTGTTGTGGCTCGGGGGTATGTGGGATTCTCCCTATTTAACGGGCATACCCACTAAAAACCTGTCGAGTGGCATCTCTGGCAATTATAGAGGGAAGGGGGACTCCCGGAACTAGCAGTTGCAATACATTAGGAGCCCCCCCTTGCCATGTCCCCCGTAGGAGACTCATCTCGAGAAGGGAGGGAGGGGTGTGCAATCTCTCCCTTCCGAATCATCCCGGTGATAACGACGGGATGGCCACTACCTTCTCCCGCCGGGTCTTCACGTCCCTCGAATCCCCCCTCAAAGGAGGGGGAGCAGGGCAAATACTCCACTGGTCCATTCGGGCCAGCCTCCGCACCCACTCTAGTGGGGGAGATGAGGGGAACTTACGTGCCCCTCACCGTTTCCCCTGACTCACGTCATCCAGCTTCTCCAGGAAGCTGAGGAGGCCTCAAGGGGGGTCTCAGCTGAACGCCCCTCGAGGTTTCCCCCTCCCTTCTTAGACGCGTTTCCTTTCATGTCGCCCCCCTTACCACTCAAACCCGGTGGCAGAGGGGGGTGTGCTCCGGGTCTTAACACCCTCAGGGGGCGGGAGCAAAAATCCCCCTTCCCAAGGGGGTGCGCCGCTGGGACTCCTAGGTCTCCACACAGGGGACAACAGAGTGCACTCCTACACCCGACCTTCAGGTGGCCTATCTGGCCACATTGGAAGCATTTGTCCCCTCTATACAGAGGGGACGTGCAACCAACGCCAACATATCCTATAAGAAGGCAACGATAACACCTTACAGGTGTCCTTGTCTCACTCTTCAAGCGACCACGGGGTCACCTGACGCGACGGCGGGAGGAGAAACTCGCCCCCTCCGAAGAAGAGGACGGGTCCCTCCCGTCTGGACAGGTAAATCCTCCGATGGAACCCCCACCCTCCGAGGAGGAGCAGGGACCCATCGGGGAAGGGGTCTCCTCCTTCCGCGTCTCACTCCTGTGCCAGCAGAGGAAAGAACTTGCCCCCTCCGAAGAGGAAGACGGATCCCCCCTAACCAGACTGGGACCACTCCCTTCGACGGACTCGCCCTCCAAAGAGGGACGAGAGATCGGCGGGGAGCGGACCCCTTCCTTCATCGTGGAACGAGAGTCGAACCCCCCAAAGGAACCCCTACCCCCCGAAGAGGTACAAGGGTCCAGAGAGGTAGGACCTTTCTTATTTGCCCTCTTTTCCTTTTTCCTTCCTCCTTTAGGGGGAGAGGAGGGAACGAGACAGGTCCTCATAAAAGTAGGTGTCTCCGGCATCCTGGGTACAGAGTCATTGGATGACTTCGCCGTCCCGACCATCACCCCATCTGTCGGTTTCCCCAGATCCAACATTACAGGGGGATTCTCCATCTTCCACCCATTGTCATCCTCTACGCCCGGCGCGTCGCGGGGGGTGACCGGAGGGTGTAGGCGCATCAAGATGAGCGCCTCCATTCTCTCATAGAGTCCATCTAAGCTTTTGGCCATAACGGACTCTGCCTTTTTACGGACTAATGTCCGTATCGCCTCTACGTCCAAGGGAGGGATGTCCTTTCCTGAGACCTGAGCCTTAAGCTCTTCTACTTCGTTGAACGTCTCCGTGGTCTGCACAGAGGTGTCCATATTAGAGGCCCCCGCAGTTTGCGCATGTCTGGAGATTACCTTCACAAGAGCCCCCACAATCTGTGTGGAGACCTCCGATAGAGGGTTCTTCCGGTAGAAGTGGGGATAAATCGGGCCGTGCCGTTTGACCGGACCGGGGCGACATCCCCTTTGGCCCTAAACTCGCCCGGGCCCACCATCCTTTTGGCGTCCCCCGAGTGACACCTTGGCCCACACCTTTGCCTCCGGTGTCCACTCTCGGAAGGTATCATTTCGCGTGCGTCTTTCGGTTTTTAGAGTGGGCGAGACGAATTACCACTAGGCGGACTCCTGTATTGGCGGTCCGGCCGCAACTTTCATGGATCCCCACCTTGACTTTTCACAGGGCCCTGGTTTCGCAGAATCCCTCCTGGGTTCCACTAATAACAGGTTCCCACTTCCAGTCCCCAATCCAGCAGAGCCCTTGGAGTTCCTAAGGAAGGAGTCGAGATAAATACTAGCCTCAACGGTAGTTTGCCCGGAGGGGTTTTCTATGCAACGACGCCCCAATTCAGTGCGCATCGGTTTCCCCCGATCAGGCACCAGCCATTTCACAGGATGTTATCGCATTGTCGATGAACATCCTGCCCCCAACGCCTCCGTTTTATACAGGGGATAAGCGCACTCCTGTTCGAACCGTGTGTAGCATCGGGACTATTGTCCGTCAACTCACATTGGGCGTCTTGTTAACCCTGTCAGGGGAAGCGGCCCTTGAGTACCTTGTCCTGTTGTTTCCACGTGGAACCAACTGCCAAGTTGTCCGCACCGACATTGTAGGGTAAAAACTACCTTAATCCTAGAGGCAGGGTGTTATCACATGCCGATAAACACCCTACACTGGGCGCCTCCGTGTTTTGTATAGGGGAAAGGCGGACCCCTGTACGTACCGTGTATAGCATTGGGACCGTAGTCCTTCAACCTACATCGGGCGTCCTGTTAACGAGTCCATCCTTTCGACATTTCTTTATACAGGGGAAAGGAACCCTGAGGGATCCCTGTGTCGGCTTTAGTGATCTAGGGATTCGAATCCAGCCGAAAATCCTTCGAACACCAGCCACCGAATCAGGAGGAAGCGACCCCCTGATGCCTCGCCCTGCTGTCAAGCCAACAGGTCGAGATCCTACCCGAACCCTGCATCGTAGGGTGACTATCTACCCTACAACAATCACATCATGCCGGCGAAACCCGTCGCCCCCGAAGAGTCGGCGGATCCCCCGACACCGATATGGCCCGGAAGCAACGACTGTCCCAGGAGGCCCGTCGGCACCCGTAGGTCCGTCTCCCCCCAAGAAACCGTGCCCCGAATCGCTCGCTTCCCGTCTTGTTGGGATTTGCGACACGTAAGCCTCACTTCAGGATCGGGACTCATCAAGCCTTAAGCCATAATTCCCTCACCATCCGATTGGCTCTTCTGAAGAGGACTCCTCCGGAAGGGAGGACGCTTTTCAGGCGGGCACGCTAAGGCCCTCGCGTAGTGTTTTCATTACTCCTCGACCCTCGCCCATTCACGCTCTGGTTTAAGGGCTTTCGCCCCCGGCGTACTATGTGGCGTTTACCATCATTTCTGCTGCGACCGTCGCGCCTGTAGTAGGGACCGATTCGTACGCGTCCGACACCCAGGTATGCATGCCGGTGCTATGCATCCTGCCCGAGCCGGGGTCCAAGAGGAAATCCGGCTAAAGGTGCGCTCTTAGCTATCGCTCCACTCCGGTTTCCCGAGGCTTCGGGATAGAGCCTCTTCACCACGTCAAGGTGGCGCATCATCGAGGAGAGCCAAATTCGACCTGGCTAAATTCGATCTGGCCAAACTCGACCTTTTTTTTTTTTTTTTAACGTGAGGAAAATGCATTACGCACCCCCCGGGACAAGGAGTGGTAACTCTCGGAGGGTAAATGGGACTCTCCCTATTTAACGGGCCTACTCACTAAAAACCTGACAAGTGGCGTCTCTGGCGATTATAGGAGAGGCTCCTGGAACTAGCATAGCAATACATCAGGAGCTTCCCCTCGCCGCACTCCCATAATATGGGAATCCTTACTTGGAAGGGGAAAAGGAAGGAAGAGTTTTTCTTCTTTCCCCTCCGAGATTGACTCTTACTCTACGGTGGGAGGGCCACTATCTCCTCCCGCCGTGCCATCCTGTTCCCCGGATTACAGACAGAAGGGGGGGAAAAATTGAGACTAAATCCCGACTTGCTCTCTTTCCTCGAGGGGGGGGGTAATAAAAGGAGAGGGAAATATTAGGAGGGGCGAGTGAGGGGGGAAGAACGAGTAGAACCTGTCTACTCCCTCCTCCCCACTCACTGTCATCTCGATTGTGCTCCCATGGATATCGATGGCGGCACTACTGCCGACGGTGATAGTGGTTAGGTTAGGTTATGATTACGGTTATGGTGGAAGCTGCATCAACCGCACAGTCACCGAGCGTAAGGGGGCCTGGGTGGAGGGGGGTTGGGGTCTCCGGATGCCCTTCCCCTCGTTCGGCTTGGCCTACGCTCGCGTTCGGCGTTTTCCTTTTGAGAGCCATAACCGCCTCTCAAAAGGCGGTTATGGCTCTCCAATTCTTTTCACTGTCGAGCATCTTATAATACTTGGCAGTGCCAAGTCGTCCCCGATGACCAGTTTAGGACACCGCGCTCAGCACCTCAGGCTGGACATACCTTTAGGGTATGTTGCGCGGTGTCCTTGTTGTGATCACAATGGTGGCAGGCCTCGTTTGCCTTCCGTCCGATGCGGTGCAAGTACTCTCCGAAGGCCCGTGTCCGGAGAGTACTTGCGTCATCCTGAATGTGTTGTCCCATGCTCTGTCCAGCCATTCCGCTAGACAGGGCAAGACGGCCGATATCGTCCTTGCCCCGGATGTTGGTGGGCGCTCGTGCAGCGACGTAATCCATCGCTGCACGAAGGACTCTCTCTCCTGGAGCTTCCAGGTGCCTAATATCCTGGCCGGGATCTTGACGACTCCCCCTTGCGCGCTGCAATTTTCCGGTCGTATATTCGCTTATACGACTCCGCGACCATATGCAAAAGGGGAAGTCCGACCAGGATGGTGGCCGCCACGTGCGACACCGTTCTGTAGCCGCGGACGAGGCATATGGCCAACCTACGCTGGACTCGACGCAGCGTGTCCTGTATGCGTTTAGTAGCCATCGCCTCGCCCTCCCATACTGGTGCAGCATACATAAGTATGCTCAGAATGATGTGCGCATAGACACGGCGCACTCGACCATCTGGCCTTCCTTATTAAATTCTATTTTAATTAATTAGTATAATCTGCTTTTATAAGTGATAAAATAAAAAAATTATTAATTTTTTTAATATATTTAAAATATTTTAATTAATTTCTTAATTTCTTATTTAATTTTTTAAATTTTAATTTTAATAAATTTTCTTTCTCTTATTAAAATTAATGCTAATCTTAAATTAATTTAAATTGAATTAAATTTAAATTTATAATTTTTATTTAAATTAATTATAATTATTATCTCTTTTATATTTAATTTTAACAAATAATTAAATCTTATTAAAAAAAAAAATTAATTTAACTATTAAATTAAAATAAGTAAGCTAATCTCTCTTAAGCTTTTAGGTTCATACCCTAAATATAGAAATTTCATATTTTTCTCTTATTTAATTTTTTTTATCTTTTAAATTTTATTAATAATTAAAAATTAATTTAATGATATGATATAAAAGGATTATTTTGATAGAATAAATCATACATATTTATATGTTTTCATTAAAATTAATTTTTATATTTAATAGACTCAAACTATTTCAAAAAATTTCAAAAATTTTTATGCCTCTGATACATTAAAATATATATTATATTAATTTTTAACATACTTTAAAACTTATATTAAAATTAATTTAAATTAATATCTATAATTTATTCATAAAATTTTTTCTAATATCTTATTTAATTTATTTTTCTTTTATTTCTTTATTTATATATGATTTAATAATAATTTATCATAGAAATTAATAATTTTTTATTTATTTGTTTCTTATCAATGAAATTAACAAATAAAAAAATTATTTTTTTATACTATCTTATTCAAACACTAGCTTCTTTAATAATAATATTTACTTTAATCATTAATAATTTTTTTTATATATATATAAATTTTCTTATAATTAATTTTTATATTTCTCTCATAATTAAACTTGGAATCCTCTCATTTCATATATGAGTCCCTTCGGTAACTATTTTTTTAGACTGATATTTATTATTTATCTTTTTAACAATTCAAAAAATTATTCTTTTATATATAATTTCACTTATTAATCTTCCAATCTTTTTATTATATTTTATAATCTTATCATCCTCATTTATTTCAACCTTTAAAATAATTAATTTAATAAATTTTAAAATTTTATTGAGATTTTCTTTAATTAACCAAACAAGATGAATACTTATTTTAATTTACTTTAAAACTATTTTGATTTTTATACATAATATTTTATATGCTTCTTTTATTAATTATTACTATAATTTTGGGATATTTTAAAATTTCATTAAATTTTTTTAAAATAATTTTTCTTTAATTAATTTCAACTTAATTTGTTTATTATTAATTTTTAATTTAACTAGAATTCCTCCATTAACATTTTTTATTTTTAAATGAATAAGAATCTATATTTTTTTATTAAATTCAAATTTTCATTTTATTTTTATTTTAATAATTTTAAATTCTTTTACTTCGATCTATATTTATATTAATTAAATAAATTTAACAATACATTTTTACTCAATTAAACTTAAGCTTTTAAATAAACCATTTTATTCATTCAAATTTTCCTATTCATTAAATACATTTATTTTTCTTATAATTTTTAGTTTAATTTCATCATTAATTATAATCATTAATTACAATTTAATCTTAAAATCTTAATTTTAAAAAATTAAACATAAATTTAATTAATAAGCTTAATAATAAGATTTTAAGTTAAATTTATAAACTTTAAACCTTCAAAGTTTACAATAAAATCTTTAAAAATTTTTTAAATCTTAAAAAAATTTAATTATATTTTAATTTTATTAAAAATTTCTTTAAATTTGCAATTTAATATTTTTATTTATTAAACTATAAAAGACCTATTTTTACCCCTAAAAAATTTTTTTTAATTTCCAAATAAAATCTATTAATTATATGCCTCTATAATATCAGAAAATTAAAATTTTCTTAAATAAATTTACAATTTATTACTTAAATCAGACATGATATTTTTTTATTTATTTACTTAAATTATGAATAAATGACTTTATTCTACTAACCACAAAGATATCGGTATTTTATATTTTCTATTTGCAATTTGGGTAGGAATAATTGGCTCTTCCATAAGAATAATTATACGTTTAGAATTAGAATCATCTAATGCACTAATTAACAATGATCAAATTTATAAATCCATAGTTACAAGCCATGCATTTATTATAATTTTCTTTATAGTTATACCATTCATAATTGGGGGATTTGGAAACTATCTAGTTCCCTTAATGTTAGGTTCACCTGATATAGCCTACCCCCGTATAAATAATATAAGATTCTGACTTTTACCTCCATCACTTTCTCTTCTTTTATTAAGTAATTTTATTAATGATGGGACAGGAACTGGCTGAACTGTTTATCCCCCCCTAGCTTCTAACATGTTTCATAATGGTCCTTCAGTTGATTTAACAATTTTTTCTCTTCATATTGCCGGTATATCTTCTATCTTAGGAGCAATTAATTTTATTTCTACAATCCTAAATATACATCATAAAAACCTTTCAATCGATAAAGTCCCTCTTCTAGTTTGATCTATTCTTATTACAGCAATTCTTTTACTTTTATCCCTCCCAGTCTTGGCTGGAGCAATTACTATACTTTTAACAGACCGAAACTTAAATACTTCATTTTTTGACCCTTCGGGCAGGGGAGATCCTATTCTTTATCAACATTTATTTTGATTTTTTGGCCACCCTGAAGTATATATCCTTATCCTCCCAGGATTTGGTTTAATTTCTCATATTATTATAAATGAAAGAGAGAAAAAAGAAACTTTTGGCGCCCTAGGGATAATTTATGCTCTTAGCAATTGGATTTTTAGGTTTTATTGTATGGGCTCATCATATATTTACTATTGGATTAGATGTTGATACTCGTGCTTATTTTACTTCAGTTACAATAATTATTGCAATTCCAACGGGAATTAAAATTTTTAGATGAATTACAACTCTTCATGGTACCAAAATCAATTATAACTCTTCTCTCTGAGCTATAGGATTTATTTTTTTATTTACAATAGAAGATTTACTGGAGTAATATTATCTAATTCCTCAATTGATATTATTCTTCATGATACATACTATGTTATTGCCCATTTTCATTATGTCCTATCAATAGGAGCTGTATTTGTTATCATTGCAAGATTTATTCACTGATTCCCTCTTATTACAGGATATTTTTTAAATAACTTCTTATTAAATATTCAATTTATTTCAATGTTTATCGGTGTGAATTTAACATTTTTTCCTCAACATTTCTTAGGATTAAGGGGAATGCCACGACGATACTCAGATTATCCAGATTCTTACCTTTCATGAAATATTATCTCTTCAATCGGTTCATTTATTTCTATCATTAGATTAATTTTTTTAATATACTTAATTTGAGAAGCTTTATCGTCCAAACGTCTAGTCTTAAATATATTTTATCTTAACCCCTCATTAGAATGATTAAGAAAATTACCACCAGTTAATCATAGATATAATGAAATTCCTTCAATCTAATTAAATTTTAATCTATCTTAAACTTTAATATGGCAGATTAAGTGCAATAGACTTAAACTCTATAAATAAAGTAAGAAATTCTTTTATTAAAAATAAATGCCTGAATAATCTCTCTTCAAAATTCTAATTCTCCTACCTATGATATAATAATTTTTTTCCATGATTTTACCATAATAATCTTAACTTTCATTACTCTATTAATTCTTTTTATTATAATCTCTATAATTAATAACAAATTTACTAATCGATTTTTACTTCAAGGCCATACTATTGAATTAATTTGAACTATTTCCCCAATCTTAATCTTAATTTTTATTGCCATCCCATCAATTAAAATTTTATATTTAACTGATGAAATATTTAACAATAAAATCACTTTAAAATCTATTGGTCATCAATGATATTGAAGTTATGAATTATCAGATTTTTTAAATATTGAATTTGACTCATTTATAATCCCTACTAATGAATTAAAATTTAATGAATTTCGATTACTAGACGTAGATAATCGTTGTGTTCTTCCATTTAATTATCCCATTCGTATTTTAACAACTTCCATAGATGTTATTTACGCTTGAACAATCCCATCTTTAGGAATTAAAATAGATTCAACCCCTGGACGATTAAACCAATCAATATTAATCATAAATCGTCCAGGCCTATTCTTTGGTCAATGTTCAGAAATTTGTGGTATAAATCATAAATTTATACCTATTGTTATTGAATCAACAAATTTTTCCAATTTTAAAAATTGACTCCTATTTTTTAACTATTTTTTTTTATTAATTTTAATTATTCTAACCATTAAATGACTAAAAAGTAAGTTTTGATTTTTTAAGTCAAATTATGATAGATTCACGCTCTATTTTTAATGTAAAGAATTAGTTTAATGATATAAAACATTAAATTGTCAATTTAAAAATATTTTCACTTACATAAAAATATTCTTTTATTCCTCATATAATACCAATAATATGAATAATAGTACTAATTTTATCAATATCTTTACTTTTTATAATTTTAAGAATTATTTACTTCTATATTATCAATTTAAAAATTAATTATAATAATAACAATAATATAATTTTAAATCCCAAAAAATGAATTTGAAAATGATAATAAATTTATTTTCTATTTTTGACCCCTCAACTAGATCTAATCTTTCTTTAAATTGACTAAGAACTCTAATTATTTTCTTTATTTTCCCACACCAATATTGACTTATCCCCTCTCGTTTAAATATATTTTTTAATTTTCTATTAAATTTTCTAATAAAAGAATTTAAAATTTTAATTAATTATTCTTATTCTAATTTAATTATTTTTATTAGTCTATTCTTATTTATTATTGTAAACAATTTCATAGGCCTATTCCCCTATATTTTCACATCTTCTAGTCATTTAAGTTTTTGCCTTTCTTTATCTTTATCTTTATGAATTTCTATAATACTATTCAGAATTTACAATTACACTAATAACTTCTTTCCCATTTAACCCCTCAAGGAACCCCATTTATTTTAATGCCATTTATAGTTATTATTGAATCTATTAGCCTAATTATCCGACCTTTTACATTAGCCATCCGATTGACAGCTAATATAATTGCAGGGCATCTTCTTTTATCATTATTAGGTTCTTCAGGACAAATTATTAATAACTTTTTTATTTTTTTAATCATAATTTTTTCTCAACTTTTATTATTTATTCTTGAACTATCTGTATCAATTATTCAAGCTTACGTATTTTCTATCCTCTCTACATTATATAGAAGAGAAATTTAATTAATTTTCCTAGCCTTTTCCAATAAAATAATAAATAATAATTAAGCTATAATAATAATAAATAATAATTAAGCTATAATTAATAATAATAAATATATAATAATAATAAATAATATATCATCAAACCTACAGCACATAATCATTATTATGACAAAATTACACCAAAATCATTTATTTCATTTAGTGTCAGTTAGACCATGACCTATTATTATTTCTTTTAGACTATTCAATAACTTAATTTCAATGATTATATGATTCCATAAATTAAATTATTTAATTATAATTTCTATTCCTTGCACATTATTATGTATATATCAATGATGACGAGATGTCACACGAGAATCAACATTTCAAGGATCTCATACAATTGATGTATATGTATGTAGGCTTTCGTTTAGGGATAATTTTATTTATTATTTCAGAAATTTTTTTTTTATTTCTTTTTTTTGAGCATACTTTCACTCTTCTCTAGCTCCTACCATAGAAATTGGACAACTATGACCTCCCTTAGGAATCAAACCATTTAATCCATTCGACATCCCTCTAATAAATACTATTATTCTCCTATCTTCAGACATAACAGTAACTTGGACCCATCATTCTATTTTAAATAAAAATTTTAATGAAAGATATTAAAGTTTATTATTAACAATTATATTAGGAATTTATTTTACCTCCCTTCAAATAATTGAATATTTTGAATCACCTTTTTCAATTGCTGACTCTATTTATGGATCAACCTTCTTTCTTGCCACTGGATTCCATGGAATTCATGTAATTATTGGTACATTATTCCTTTCAATTTGCTTATTTCGAATAAATCTTCTTCATTTCAGTAAATCTCATCACTTTGGGTTTGAAGCAGCTGCTTGATATTGACATTTTGTAGATGTTGTTTGATTATTCTTATATATTTCTATCTACTGATGAAGATATTAAAAACTCTATAATTTAATTAATTTATTATTTTTACAAATATTTCATTATCAAATATATATTTTCATTTATATAGTATATCATTATTACATTTAATTTCCAATTAAAAAAATTAATAAAATTTTAATATAAATAATTATAACTTTTATTTATATAATTATATTCTTTACTATCTTATCAACTTTAATCTTATTAATTAATTAATTTATTTTATCCAAACTAATTTCAAACCGAGAAAAAATTTCACCATTTGAATGTGGATTTGATCCACTAACTAATTCTCGCCTTCCCTTTAGAATTCAATTTTTTTTAATTAGTTTAATTTTTGATATTGAAATTACCCTCTTAATTCCATTAATATGTATATTATAATTTTTAAATAAAATTATTATTTTTTCTTCATTATTATTTATTTTTATTTTAATTTCTGGATTAATTATTGAATATTTAGAAAAATCAATCGACTGAAAAACTAATTAAAAATCCTTTTAATTTTTATTTATATAAATTTATTTTTATTCTTAACAAATCTTATATAGGATTTTAGTTAAATAATAACATTTAAATTGCAATTAAAAATTAAATATCTTAATATTTAAATCTTACTCTAATTATTTTTTCTTTTAAAGTAAATATTTTACATTTAATTTCGACCTAAAGTTCGATTAATTTTTATTAATCTAAAAGAATTATTTAACTAATAAAATATAATTCCCCTACTTCCTCTCTCTCATTTCTATTTCTTTAGTTCTTTCTTCTGAAATAATATATTTTGAGTTTCTAACTCAATACCTAATGAAAAATTTCATTTTATTTCATCTATTTAATAAAATTTAATATATAAACTTACTCAAAATTATTAACTAAAACCAAAAAAGAGGTAAATTATTGTTAATAATTATATTGAATTTATAAAAAAATTCTAGTTAATTCCTACATATTTGTTTATATAGTTTAATTTATAAAAACCTTATATTTTCATTATAAAAATAATAAATTTTTTATTTATAAATAAGTTATCTAAAATAAAATTTTATTATCTTAATATCTTCAATATGATGCTTTGTAAAATTAAGCTATTTAAATATTTATTTATTTTAAATTAATTAATAAAAAAAATAATTAATAAAATTAACACTGAGATAAAAATAAATATATAAATTTTAAATAATTTTGTTTTAATTAATAATCTATTTATTATACTATAAATAATTTTTTTCCTTATAAATTCAACTCATATTTTATCGACATTATAAATATTTAATCTATAAACCATAATTGGCCTATAAATTCATATGTATATATAATTTATAAATCATATAGATCTAAAAAAATAACTATACATTAATATATTGATTAAATTTTTCATAGATACAATTAACCCCAGTAACCCCCCTACTAATATTAATAATATTGTTATCATTTTTACACTTACTTTTATATATAAAAAATAATTATCGAAAAAAAACATCCATGTTAATAAAGATCCCCTAATCAATCTTAAAATTAATAAAATAAACATAGATAAATTCATTAGCTTATCTTCCTTATAATAATAAAATCTTTGATTTTTAAATGCCCCAAAATAAATATAATAAAATAATCGAAAAGAATACGACACAGTAAATGAAATTGATAAAGTAATTATTATCAATAAAAAAATATTAATCTTACTTAAATAAATAACCTCTATAATTAAATCTTTAGAATAAAATCCAGCTAAAAAAGGAGTTCCTATAAGTGCTAATCTAGAAACATAAAATTTTATTATAGTAAATGGAATAAATTCATTTAATTTTCCGCATAATCGAATATCCTGATTATTATTTATTAAATGAATTATAATTCCCGCACACATAAATAACAATGACTTAAAAATTGAGTCAATAAATGGAAAAAAGATTAAATCTTAAACTTAAAATTATCATTATTAATCCTGCCATAAATATAGTAAAAATTGAAATATATAATAAAACTTTATCAATACCCCTATTTATTAAATATTTATTAAAACAAATTATTAAATAAATCCCTGCAGTAACCAAAGTTGATGAATGAACTAAAGCTGATACAGGGGTAGGGGCAGCTATTGCTATTGGTAACCAAACAGAAAAAGGAATTTGAGCTCTTTTGGTAATTGCAGCTAAAACAATCATCCTTAAAATTAACTTATAATTTTCACACTCCTATCACACCCCTCTTCTAACTGAATAACCATTCTTATCAAAGCTAAAATTCAAAATCTTAAAATCAATAAAAAAAATGAATAAAAATCATACCCTATAAATATTATAAAATTATTGAAAGAGCTCCGATTAATAAATAAGTAAATAAGAAAGAGGCAATAGGAGCGAGGAGATGTGAATATAAAATTATAAGTTTTTTATATATAGATGATGTGTCGCAATTGTATTGACATTAAGTACATTAGTAACATTCTATAGAATGACGGAAATTATAATAAAGATTTGAACGTTTTGATTCATGTTTTGAATCCTCTTCAGCATAATATATAAATTAAATAAATGAATTATAAATAAAAACGAAATTAATGATAAAACATCGCATAATAAAGGCGTAAGACATGTGTGAACGTAAAATCCGTGATCGTATTCGCATGATTAAAAGGATCACTGCCTCAGAACCGCTGTACATATTTATCGCATGTTAGTTGTATAAATTACATATATATAATACGATCCAACTTGTTCGGCTCTTTTATTGTACGGCTTGCATAATAATCCCGCGAGGCAATTCTCCGAGGTTTCCAGACCGAGGGAGATATGCAGTTAGATTGAGGAGTTAAGTCTGTATTAATAAAATGAGTATAATAAATACCTGTTTGTAATAAAGTAATTTACCGTTAGTTTGTGTATAATGGTGGTGACTCAGAAAAAGCTTACAGGATATGCACTCCGTTTGTGTGTTGTTGAATCTATGGTATATATATCGCGACAACTGATGTTTAACATGTGGTTATGCCGATGGTACAGACTGTAATGAGCTCAAGGGCGAAAAATACATTTAAGATGGAAAGAGTTAGATAGGTGACATTAGATCTTAGGCAGTTTGTTTATTATATCATCGTAAATAGCTGGCAAACATTCTATATCTGTTTGTAGATTTATGCTATTTATTTGTCGTTTAATGTATAACATTTCAGATATCAGTCTTTTTGTGTAATAGGGCTCGTTGTCTAGTATTTGTGCATTGTCCCAATCAAAGTCATGTTTGTATGTTAGGCGGTGGTCAGTGATCACTGATTTGTTGTTATTGGGCTTCATTATGTTGGTCTTATGTTCTTTTATCCTAGTATTCGGCTTTCTGCCCGTTTGACCAACATAAGAAGCGTCGCAATTTAGACAATTAATTTTATATACGTTGGTTTTCATGGGACTAGGGATAGGATCTTTGTGTGTCTTAATAAATTTGTTGTTTTTGTTTATACTATAATAGGCTAATCTGATGTCGGCATCTTTTAGAGCATTCTTTATTTTATAAGTTACTGTATGCAAATATGGAATTGTGAAATATGAGTTATTATTGGGTGTTTGTAATTTTCTGTCGGATGGTCTATTGTTAATTAAAAACTTTATGCGGTTGTTAATTGTTCTGAATATAAAATCGGTTGAATAGGAGTTGTCCAGTAAAATCTTTATTATAAATTGGATATTCTTTTCATGGAACGTGGGATGTGATAATAAGAATACTCTATCAACTAAGCCTATTACAGTGCCTCTTTGGTTGTTAGGATGTTGGGAATAGAAATTGAGATATCTACCCGAGAATGTGTTCTTATGGTACCAGTCAAATATTAGATGGTTATTAATTAAAATGAGTGTTAGGTCTAAAAAGTTAATCTTGTTGTGGTTATTTTTTTCTACAGTGAACTGTACTCTGTTATGGAAAGAAGTAAAAATTGTCAATGTCTCGTCAATAAATTTTGGAGGTACCGATATTAATATGTCGTCCACGTATCTGAAGTAAATGGGAGGGGTAAAATTCAATAACGTCAATGCTTTCTCCTCTATGTCTTGTAGGACTATGTCGGCGATGATCGGAGAGAGTGGGGAGCCCATTGGTGTGCCAAAAGTTTGTTGATAAAATTTGTTATTGAAGACAAAGTATGTAGAGTTTAAGACTAGGTTTATTGCTGTTAAAAATTCTGATTCTGGGATGTTGCAATTATTTGTGATATATTGCCATCTCTTTGATATGCTTTCTACTGCTAAATTGATCGGGATGTTGGTAAACAGTGAGATTATATCTAGCGAAAACAACTCATAATCATTATCAATATGTAAATTAGATAATTTGTTGACTAGATCGAAACTGTTTGCAATGTGACTATTCGGTTTCGGGAAGCTGTCGTACATGATTTTATGTAACTAACTGGCTAAGTTGTATAATGGGCTATTGATAGAAGATACAATCAACCTGTAAGGGATGTTAATCTTATGAATTTTTGGTAACCCATATGCTCGCGGTAAATTACCTTCACTGAAGGACATTTTTCGATATTCAATGGTCGAGATGTATTCTTGTTTTTTCCACCGTTTCAGTATGTCATTGAGGCTTGAGATTAGTTTATTAATAGGGTTTTTGTTTAATAAAATATAAGTCTCTTTATCTGACAATAAATTTTCTATTATTTTGGTGTATTTGCCTTATTCAAAGCAACAGTGACGTTACCTTTATCCGCTCTGGTAAGGATAAGATTCGAGTTTTCTTTTAAGAAGTTGTTAGTAGTTGATTGTAAGTTGATTAGTTTTTTAGTGGTTTCATTTTGTGGAAAGGATGTTGTGGAAAGTGATTTAATGATGGTTTGTGTTCGACTTCTCAACATTGTTCTTTTTTCGGCAGAAACTTTTTTTAGACTGTTAAAAATTTAATAATATTCATAAATAATTCTTTATTAAAACTCTCAACACCAATTAATATTTCCTATTGATGAAATTTTGGATCATTATTAGGAATATTCTTATTCATCCAAATTCTGAGAGGATTTTTTTATCAATACATTATTGCCCAAACATAAATTATGCATTTAACAGAATCATTCATATTATTCAAAATGTAAGATTAGGATGATTATTACATAATATTCATGTAAATGGGGCTTCAATATTCTTTATTTGTATGTATATTCTTATTAGACGAGGACTATATTATAATTTATATAAACTTTTTAATACCTGAATAATTGGAGTAAGAATCTTCTTAATCTCTATGGCAACAGCTTTTTTAGGATATATTTTACCATGAGGTCAAATATCATTTTGAGGTGCAACAGTTATTACTAATTTAGTCTCTACAATCCCCTTCATAGGAAATATAATTGTCCAATGAATCTGAGGAGGATTCTCTATTAATAATGCAACTTTAAACCGATTTTATTCTCTTCATTTCATTCTTCCTTTCCTAATCATATTAATAGTTATTTTACATTTATTCTTCTTACATGATACTGGATCTTCAAACCCTTTAGGAACTAATAGAAATCTATATAAAATTCCATTTTATATCTATTTTACTATAAAGGATAATATTACTTTTATAATCTTTATTATAATTTTTTGAATTATTAATCTTGAATACCCATACATATTCAGTGACCCTGACAATTTTTTACCTGCCAACCCTATGGTAACCCCTATTCATATTCAATCCGAATGATATTTTCTTTTTGCTTATGCTATTTTACGATCAATCCCTAATAAATTAAGAGGAGTTATTGCTTTATTAATATCAATTTTAATTTTATATACCCTTCCTCTTTTAACTCCTAAATTTAATTCATTGATAATTTGCCCTATTAATCAATTATTATACTGAATTTTTTTAAATACATTTATTCTCCTTACATGAGCTGGGGCTCAAATAATTGAATACCCCTTTGTCATAATTAGCCAAATCTTATCAATTATATATTTTCTTTACTTTATTCTTATATTTATTGTAATAAAAATTTGGGACATAATTATTTTAAATTAAAAAATTTTAATACTATCTCGCCTTACCATGTCCACCATAAATAGATATATTTATAAATTTTCAAGTTAATGATCTTGACAATAAGTTTATGTTTTGAAAACATAATAAAGAAATTTAAAATTTTCTATTAACTTCCTACTTATTTTTTTTATTTTACCATTTTATACATATATTCTTTCTTTATCTTATCATATTTATAATTATTAATTAATTAAAATATCTCTACAATATAATAATTTTATTCTTAAGATTAAAACTAGATACATTAAAACAATAGGTAAAATAACCTTTCAACATAAATATATTAACTCATCAGTCCGTATACGAGGCAATAACCCACGTATAAAAATAATCAATGATCTTAATAAATTAACTATTATAAACATTAATATTGGATAAAAAAGTAAATTAGTAAATAAAATAATTCTAAAAAATTAAAAAAAAATAATCATCCCATATTCAGATAAAAAAATTAATGTAAAACCTCCTCTAAAATATTAAATCCCGAAACCAATTCTGATTCTCCTTCAATGAAATTTATAGGCCTACGATTTAATTCAGCTAAAATCCTAATAAAATATAATAAAAATAAAGGATATAAATTAATTATCAAATATAAATTTGATATTTATAAAAATCTAAAAAAGAATATCTTTCTCTTATAATTATTAAAATTAAAATAATTAAAATAAATCTCACTTCATAAGATAATATCTGAGCAACAGATCGTATAGATCCTATTATAGAATAAATTGAATTTGCCGATCACCTTATAAAAATAACAAAATACCCATTAATAGATATAAAAATAATTATTAATAAAATAGAATAATTTAAATAATAAAAATTAGTAATAAACGGATATAATAATCATATAATTATTATAACTATAAATCCTATTAAAGGAGTTAAATAAAACAATCTATAATTAGATTTATAAACATAAAATAATTCTTTATTTAATAACTTAATTGCATTCCTAAAAGGCTGTAAAATACCAATTAACCCCACTTTATTTGGACCTTTACGCATTTGCACATAACCTAAAATCTTTCGTTCTAATAAAGTTAAAAAAGCAATTCCTAATAATAAAATCAATAATAAAATTAATAAACTTAATAAATTTAAAATTAAATAATAATAAATATTTTTAATTATTACTTATATAAATAATATTTTATATATTAATAAATTCTAAATTTATTACACTAATTCTGCCAAAGTAATTTTATAATTTTTTAAAATATTAATTTTATTCTTTATTTTAAAAAAAAATTTTAAATAAAAAGTCCTTTCGTACAAATTTATTTATATATTAATTATAGATAAAATCTGATCTGGCTTACGCCGATCTAAACTCAAACCATGTAAAATTTTAATAGTCGAACAGACTAAATAATTAAATTTCTCCATTTAATTTTTATTTTAATTCAACATCGAGGTCGCAATCATTTCTTATAATATGATCTTAAAAAAAATATTACGCTGTTATCCCTAAGGTAATTAATTTTTCAAAAATTTTTTAAAACTTATTCGTATTTTCATAAATATATGGTTATCTATTTTATTAAATAAAATTAAAAAGTTTATAAAATTTTTCCGCCCTCCCAACTAAATATAATTTCATACTAAATTTATAAATTAATCTATTTTAATAAAAATTATATTAAATTCTATAGGGTCTTATTGTCCCATAATATTATTTGAACATTTTTATTCAAAATTTAAATTTTTATTATTTAATCTAAAAAGCTTAAATCTCATCCATTCCTTCATTCCAGCCTTCGATTAAAAGACAAATGATTATGCTACCTTAGCACAGTCATATTACTGCGGCTATTTAATAATATTTTATCATTGAGCAGAACAAATCTTTAATTATTTTCTAAAAACCATGTTTTTATTAAGCAGGTGGATTTAATTTTATTTAATAATAATTTTAAATAAATTTTTAATTATTTATTAACTCTTAAATATATTTTATTATATAATACTAATTTTATCATTATTCATTTTTAATTTAAATTAATAAAAATATTTTTCTAATCTATTAAATTTATTTAACTTAAAAATCATAATTAATTTATATTCAAATAAATAAATTATTAAATTTTTTCAAGAAATTTTTTGAGATTCGGCAGTAGGCGACTTATCGCCGTCGCCATCTTCTCTGCTCTTGGAGCCAGGCGGTCGAAGAGACCTGCGAAGCTCTATCGACCGTCAATGTAGAGTCCCAGATACTTGATCTGGGACCCTACGGGGACAACAACACCATCAACTCGCAGACAGGAGGTGGAGGGCGGCTCCTGCATGGTCCTAAAAAGGCGGTCGTAAAAATAGACCGCTTCTGCCTTATTGGGAGCCACCCTCAAGCCAATTCGGATTATGGCCCTTACGAGGCCTGCCACCTCTTCGTGGGCCCTATTTAGGGCCTCCCCTCCCTCGACTACCAGCAGAGTATCATCGGCATACCCGATGCATGACCCGGCAGTCGAGAGGGAGGACGGTATGGAGAATCCCGTCGTACCCGAGGTTCCATAGCAGTGGGTCCAGCACCGAGCCCTGTGGAACCCCGCAGTACATACGACGGGCGTGACCCCGGCCATCTTGGTCCTTACATTCGAGCCGGACGGGATCCGATTGCGCACAATGCTAATTGGCCAATGAACATTAGAACCTTCTGATTGGCTAACCGTGCTGGTTACACTAAGCATCGGTCAATATGTATGGTTGTGTGTTATCGGGATGTGTACTAACGGGACTCTCCCTTTGAGCCAACGGTGACTGAAGTAGGCTCGAATTCCCTTCACGAGGTATTCGGGGACGCAATGGATGTTAAGCGCGTCCCCGATTGCTTTCCACGGGAGGGTGTTAAAGGCGTTGGAAATGTTTAGAGAGACGGCCAACGCCACCCTCTCGCGTTCCACGGCTGACTCCGTGAGGGCCCTGACGCGTAAAACGGCGTCTACCGTTGATCTGCTCTCACGGAAGCCGTACTGCTCCTCGTGAAGGGAAGGGACCTCGTCTTGTGCCAAGTGCTGGACGAGTCGGCGAACGAGAATCCTCATGTATATTTTGCCGACTTCGTCCAGCAGGCAAATTGGCCGATATGCCGTCGGGTCACCTTCCTCCTTACCGCCCTTGTGGAGAAGAACCACCTTGGCTCTTACCCACATTGGGGGGAATTTTTGCTGGGCAAGACATTTATTAAAAATATCTCGCAGCCACCCGGATAGGTCCGGCTCCTCCAGGGTGAACTTCCATATATACGCCCGGGGATGCCGTCTGGGCCAGAAGCCTTATTGTTCTTAACCCCTCGGACGGCATCTCTCAATTCCTCCTTCGTTATTTCAAGATCCCTGGACCAGGCCTCGGCAGCGCCGGTGGTCGCACTGTCCCAGCTGAGGCCCAGGGGATCGGATCTAGTTGGGAACAGGGTCCCGATTATTTGGTCCAGGGATCCCGGAGGAAAAGTTTC
The DNA here is from genome assembly GCF_047496725.1 of Anoplolepis gracilipes. Lineage (NCBI taxonomy): Eukaryota > Metazoa > Arthropoda > Insecta > Hymenoptera > Formicidae > Anoplolepis > Anoplolepis gracilipes. The sequence continues at coordinate 2,611,286 of NC_132975.1, forward strand.
CGTCACGGGGGGCGCCCAGACGAAGTTTATTCATCACTATCTTATATGGGCGCTCCTACGGATCGGCGTCTAAGGATGCGATTAACTCATCCCACGATTTCGCTCTGGAGAAGCGAATCCATTCGGGCTGACCGATAGTCGTTGAGCGCCTCGGCTGTCCAGGTCTCGTCTTCACGGCGCCGGGCACGTTTGAGAGCTCTCCTGGCGGCAACGGAGGAGCGGCGGAGGGACGCTATCTCCTCTGTCCACCAGTACGCGGCCCGGCGCGAGTGGGGCCTGCTCTTAGGCATGAAGAGGTCGCACGCCTGTTTGACCAAGTCTATTAGGCGTGCGATGTCCTCCTCCAGGCTCCCCACTTCCTCCTTTGGCAGTTGTCGTTGCCAGAAAGTGACCTAAACAGCCGCCACTAATCTATCCGGGTCCAGCTTCTTTAGAAGCCAACGCGGTGGCGGTGGGCCTCCGATCGGGCTCCCGGGCTGGAGGGTGGTGCACTGAAACTCAACGTATCGATGATTCGATAACGTTTCTGGTTGCACCACCCCCCATGACCAGTTTAGACGTGCCACAGAGGGAGTTATCATAGTTAAGTCTACTATGGACCCCCCTCCGCAGCAGTCGGTTGCACGTGCGTTTGAAGCCTGTATTTAATAGGCATAGCCTGAGAGCCCCCATCCGCGAAACTCGACCTGGCCAAACTCGACCTGGCCAAACTCGGCCTGGCCAAACTCGACTTGGTCAGACTTGACCCGCAGATCAACACCAAATGGCGCACACGCGGAAATCGAAGGAGGGGAATCACTCATATAAAAGGCGAAAGCGGACTGGCCTCGGGGTCAGTCGGTTGTTAGAATCAGTCGTTCCTAAAAGAAACTGGTCGGTTCGTAAAATTGTAACCCGATCCTGTCCCCGTACAAAGCGGTTAAATTTGATCATTGTATTACGCGTAACGAAAAATCTTTGTAAAATCGTTGCAACGAGAACGAAGAAGAAGAAATAAAATATTTCAATACAATACTTACCTATCGAATACTTACCTTGTTGAATATTTACCTCTTCAATTGCCTTTCCTGTTCCGATGTTGAGCGGACTGTGGATCGAGTAGCGGTGCCGTAGGCGCGGAGATTGAGGCTAGAGGATCGTGAAGCTGTGGAGCTGCAGGAAACCTGGAAATTCCGAAAAATCCGGTCAGGATCATTCCATTCGCTGAGCTCGGATCGAGTATTGATCCGGAAAATACTCACCTTTCCACTTGGAGGTTAAAGTGGATGGCGACCGTGGCCTGAAATTCATGTAAGAGAACCCATCTTCGGGGTGTGCTCGTGTGGAGTGTCTTGATGAGCCCTATAGGGAACCAATAAATTGGAACGGTTCGGTCACAACCTAAGGTTGAAACGTCGTCTGTATATCGAACATCGAAAAAAATCAAATAAGCATATTTGCTAGTTTGGATTGATTATTTACTATCTTCCTTATTAAGAATAATATAATAATTATAAAGCATATAAATTTAAATTAAATAAATATTATATTCAGAGAAAATTTTAGATATACATTTCTTGATCAATTTATTATAAATAATTTTTAAAAATTATTAAAAGAGGCAATGTAAATAATATCTTTTTTAGATAGGAAAAAAAATAAAATATTAAATTACTAAATGTATGTGAAAATAAGAGTTAAGAAAGAGAAAATGTATTTTATTATTAATATATTATTATATTATTAAAATCCTTTACTATTTTGGAATTTAAAAAAAATGATTTTACTTTATGTTAATTTAAAATAATGTTAGGTAAATGTGAAGATGAGCGGTCCTCCTCACCGATTTTATTGAAAAATTTTTTAGTAATAGATTTTCATGCGTACAAAAAGTTTTTCCTCTGACAAAATCGTCGCTCTGCCACGCGAAGCGAGATATAAATTTTTTAAGGTGACCACTTTTGAAGCTATGAAACCTGTCACTCGGGTGACGTGTAGTGACATGGACGTGCGCTGCGGTCACGCGCGCATGCTCTGTAATCAACTATTCTCTGCTTTAAAAAAAAATATATAAATTATTATATAATTTATGCTTTTTTAAAGCAGAGAATAATTGGTATATTGAAAAGTCTTTAAATAGAAAGTCAAAGATTAAGCTGCAATATTTTGATAATTATCCAGAAGAGCTACAACACCTCAGATTTTGATATCTGTCATATCGACTTAGTGACAAAGAAATACAATTATTTTCATAACACACACACGGGGGGGGGGATGCAAGGAGGAGGGCCTCCGGCCATCAACAAACCCATGTAAACTTTGCTTTGGCTTGCGGTACATTGCACGTACGTTGCAAGCCAAAGTAAAGTTTACATGGGTTTGCAACTTTCTACGCGAAGAGAGCCGGAGGCCCTCCCCTTTGCACCCCCCCCCCCGTGTATGTGTGTGTGTGTGTGTTTGTGTATGTGTTATGAAAATAATTGTCTTTGTTACTAAGTCGATATGACAGGTATCAAAATCTGAGGTGAAGTAGCTGTTCTGGATAATTACCAATATTTTTTATTATTTATTGATTTGTATCTTACTAATTATTTATTTTTTGATTGAAAATAAATTAATTAATAATGAAATACAGTGTCCAAAGTTCAATAACAAATTAATAATTAATACAAGTGATCTCTCATTTTGCTGTCGAAAAGCATTTTATGAGAAGGACAAACATAAAAAATATGTGAAGAAACAATGTGTTTTTAAAACAAGTGTAAAAGTTGATACGTAATTAAATAAATTTAGATTAGACTTCTTATGCAGCAGTTTCTGAATCTTTTTCTTGAGAAATCTTGAGTGGATACATTTCCGCAATCACACGAAAAAAACTACTTATTCGGTCTTCTATTTATGAATGCGTTTGAAAAGAAATTCGGCTAAATATTCTATCAGGTGCGTTGTTCGCGTTCCGTAATGTGGGATATTAGCTTGAACTTCTCTTTAAACGCGTTCAATATGTTGAATATGAGCTCCTGAATAAATACAGAATAATTAATATTGAATAAGATTGTAATATTACTAATTAAAGTAAACTCTTACCAGTATCTGGATCGACGAAATTTAGAGAATGATTAACTGTCAGATGTTGGAAGCCTTTACTGTTTAAACAGTTATAAGACTTCTAACAATCTGACATTATTGTTGTCCTAGGTTAGATCCATTGCTCAATTATTTGAAGCAGAGTTTTTTCCGTGCGATCCGGAACTGCCACAATAAATATTTTTCTTGTGTCTCGCTTATATCTACCGAAGATCCACTTTCCTTCTATTATTCGGCCACAATTATATTTCCTTTTGCCGATTTTTGCTTCGTCTATTTCCACGATTTTGTTTGGCCCTCCCAAGTATAGTTGAGTTTTTTTCACTCCAGTAGGTGCAAACCTATATTTACTTTTAATATAAATTGCATTATATATACGTACATATTAAGATGTATATATTTAAAATATTAAATATATCAAATTATTCTTACCTCTCGGCAAAAGGAAATCCAATCTATGACCGAATGATTAGATAATTGCAGTTCTGTGCATAAGAAGTCGTGTCACGGAGGTCTTATCATTATAAAATACGCAGTTAGTCTGCACACTGTTTCTAGACATAATCTAGATTTATTAAACCACGTATCATTTTGCACTTGTTTTAAAAACACGTTGTTTCTTCACATATTTTTTATGTTTGTTTTTCTCAAAATGCTTTTCGGCAGCGAAATGAAAGATTACTTGTATTAATTATTAATTTGTTATTGCTTTGGATACTGTATTTTATTATTGATTAATTTATTTTCAATCAAAAAATCTAATAGTTTTTGTCTGTTATGTATCACTGCTAAAAATTCGTGCAGCTGTATCGTGATACGGTGGAAAATTAGTGAAAACGAGTATTAATATTTCTAACATTTTATTGTTTTTTACTTACCAATCAAATAGTTATTACGTGACATTTTTCAAAATAATCTTATACCCCGGCAACATATGTGATTACAGAGCATGCGCGCGTGACCGCAGCACACGTCCATGTCACTGCACGTCGCCCGAGTGACAGGTTTTATAGCCTCAAAAGTGATCATCTTAAAAAATTTATATCTCGCTTCTCGTGGCAGAGCGACGATTTTGTCAGAGGAAAAACTTTTTGTACGCATCAAAATCTATTACTAAAAAAATTTTCAATAAAATCGGTGAGGAGGACCGCTCATTTTCACATTTACCTATTCTTCTTCTCCCTTTTTTATTTTCTATCTTGTATTCTTTCTGTCTTCTTCTCTTTATCTATCTTTCTTTCTCTATTTCTATCTTACAACATAATTCTTTTATTGTTTTATAAGATTTTTCGTTTAGGCAATAGTAGTGATATAAGGGGGATTCTAACCCAACAGCTCGAGGGGGGGTGCGGGGGCAGGGGCCAATTGGCAGCGGGCCAAATTCTTCACTCTACGGAGTAAACGGCGATGGTACCGCCTGTCAACTCCTTCGGGAAGTCGTAGGCGACGGTATCCCGATTTAAAAAGCGCATCCAAAAACGCTATTATTTGCGATATTTTTCAATATGCTCTTATACCATAATATAACTGGATCACAGACAGGCACTTTATGACAGCTCCAGCGAGAGCTAGGTAACGTTTCGGTAAAAAAAATGGGTAGGGGATGAGCATGACATAAGAGTTAGTACGAATGCTTACTCTTCAAAGCTGATAAAAAAATTACAAGCTGACATGGACTGTCGCCTCACACAGCATTCATACAGATAATTCTAATTGAATAGCATAAAAAATATAAAATATGAAAATATACAATATGAAATAGAAAATATAAAAAGATAAAACATTAAAATAAGGGGAGGGAGAGCGCGCCGCAGCGTCTTCTGAAAAAAAAACATCATTATTAATATCTTTAAAATTTTATAAAAATGATAAAAATTATAAATACACAATTCATGCAGAACATCTTCGTTTACCACATGCGTATATTAATTGTGTGAGAGACAAGTCGCTTTCTTTTCTCTTCTAAAAAGTCCATCCTTCTTTCTCTTTTCATCTGTAACAACTTCTCTTTTCAGAGATGCTTTATTTTCGCAACAACAGGATCCTCAAATTGTAAAAGTTCTACTTCGGTATCCTCATTGATCACATCACATAAAAAGTCTATATCATCACGAATCTTGAAAAACCGTTTTAGCGATCTCGTATGAGTCTTTGACAAACCAATTTCACGATTTCGCAAAAACTGCACCACAGAAGTCACAGAGCCACCGAGGGCGTCAGAGCGTTTTCTCCACCGCATCTTATCGCGACACTTACACACTAATAGTTTTATTTTTCATACATTAGTCTTCTTTCGTACAAAACGGGCGAAAATTACACGGTATTAATTGATACAGCGGTCTCAGACATCCACCGCATTCATGTAAATCACGGATTTGTTGATAAACTTCACTTTGATGTGTGCGCACCACATCACTCTCAATCTGTGACCTCTCCGGTAATCGTATGAAACACGATATACAGTATTTAACAGAAATCCCAGGCTTATAATAAAAAAATATAATGCACAGTCGTTTCATTTCATTATATATACGGATCTGTGCATCACTTAACGTATGAATAATAGGTTCTACAGCATCACTAAAATCACTAGAATTACCGTCAAGAACACTATCGTGTAAGGATTCTACATCCGAATCAGAATGCTCGGACGAAATATCTATCGAATCGGATGATTCGGCAAACTCGAACGAATCGGATGAAATGTTTATCAAGTCATCCATAAGCATAAAGTTTTTTTTATCAGATATAACAAAAAAAAATGTCACAAGGATGATCGCAAACTCGCGTTTTCTTTATCAGATATGACAAGATTGTCACAAGGATGGTCGCAAACTCTTCTATGGTACACGCTTCTCCCAATTATATATCTTAACCTAGCATCTCTCATCTCCCTCTAACTCGAGTATCACGTCTCATCTACATCAGCATTTTTCAACATCTTTAGCAGAATGAATGTAGATCCAACTATATACATCATACGTTTTATAAAGAATAGCCAAAGAAAGAAATAATATAAATCAGTAATAGAAACGGTAATTTATTTATTGCAAATATCATAGAGTAAATCATTTACAGCACATGTTAACAATTCACAATCTACGAGTGATTTGCCGTCAAACGCGTCACTCTCACGTATCACTTTTACCGCATCGTAAACGTCAGTGATATTGTTGCGTTGCAAAACACTAACAAATTGTTTAAACTTTTCATTAACAATATATGTATTCTGACACAGCCAGAAATGCATATGATACAGTCTTCAAAATTGAATAAATGTACCAATGTTTGCGGATGCATATACAAGAATAATTAGATAATGTTAATTTAACAATCTTAGATTCAGTTAATGTAATCATTTGGATAGATAGATCCATTAAAATTCACTTTCAGTCGATTGTACATGTCGTTCAATATCAGCACGTTTCTGCATTAATGAGTGCCAGGTAACGATAGGAGTAGGTAAATAAAGAGAGTTCTAACTCCGAAATCTGAGGGGGGTGAGGTAAGCGGGGGAACCGCACCCCCTGGTACTAATGTGCCCGTAGAGGAGGGGGGTACCAAATGTCCCCGGATTAAGGGAGAAGGGGGAGGTACATATGGTTCTGCAGGTGGAGGAAGTGTCCTCTCCGACTGATTGTGGAGGTCTGATGGTGAGAGAGAGGAATGTCAACTGTTATAGGTAAATTATTCCCCCTCTGTTTACCCATAATGTATATTTGCAGTAAATAATTAGATTAATAATAATAAATATATATAAATTTTTTATAATATCCCCACGGTAACGATGCGATAGGCGTTCGCAACGTGGTATAGAGAGAGATGGTGCGATAGGCGTTTGCAACACGGTAGAGAGAGACGGTGCTATAGGCGTTCTATATGGCGTAGGACAAGGAGAGTATGATGTGGTGTAAGAAGGAAGGCGCTGTATGTCTAGAACAAGGAGTATATGATGATAGGAAAAGGAGAGCATGATGGTAGGAAAAGGAGATATGGGTGCAAGAGAAAGAATAGAGAGGAAGGAGGATAGCAGGAAGGAGAGCGCGTATGGTGAGAAAAGGACAGCGCTATAGGCGTAGGACAAGGAGAGTATGATGTGTAAGGAAAGGAGAGAGCATGATGATAAGGAAAGGAGAGAGCAAAGGAGAAAGAGGCATTAAAAGAAATGTAAATGTATAAAAATTCCAAATTTATTCAAAAATAAAAAAATTTAATTACAAAATATAGAAAATAATACTTGAAGTATAGTTTAATGTTAATATGGGTTGATTGAACCTTCATGATGATTCGACCACCAATTGAATATTTTAAATACATTTTGTAAAGCACAATTTCTTACATGTTTATCGCAGTGCAGAGTAGCATTTAATTTATCTAAAGGAGGAGCGTCTTCATAGTCGTTATCTAATGTCTCGATAATAAGGCCGATTCTCGTATCATCTGCCAGTAAATTTGCCAACCATTCTCGTTTTTCATGCCTCTTAACATACACTCGAGAAGCTGCATCTTTCAACGTCACAGCCTCAGTGATTAAACATTTGACCATATAGTATGGAATGTTTCCATCTTCCCATTGCAGATTGTGATGTTTTTTAATCAACCATGCAACTTGAAATTTCTCAGACCTCGTGAGCAAACGGAATGGTGTAAGACTCGTAAAAATATAATGAGAGAGTACAGATCCCTTTGTCAGAATCGCAATTTCTTTCACGATAAATTTTTTATCGATAATAAATCCTTGAAGATCCACAAACGTTGGCACAACCATAATGAAAAGATATTGGCGAGAACTACGTCGAACGACTGATGTTAATCATCGAATATCGCAAGTTTTATGTTTTAACATTGGAGGGGATAATTAGTGATCTATCGTGGAAAATTCTATAAATATAATAATTCGTTACTCACTCAACTTTCTAATAAAATACAACTTATTTTTCTATCCTCAAGTTTACTCCTGAGGGCCGTTCTTGGTTGTTAAGTGGATCTGAGAGAGTATAAAATACTTGAATAATGTAATGAATACAGCGAAATTAGTAATGAAGTCAGTGTTAATTAGATTACGGCGAAAATAAGACTGCTCTCTTTTGCTGCTGCGATAGTTTCGATAATCCTTTCTTTACCTAATGAGGTGGGGATTTTGGCCTATGGAATGCTGTTGCTCTGTCTCTCACTCGTGTAGTACCGATTGTTCCGGTGATCCGGTATGCGATTCTCCAATTTCGTTTACAGGAGATTCGATGGTTGATAAAACGAGCATTCTTGCTCAGTTTAAGAGCGCCTTATAACTTCATATAATATTCAGCGTATAATTTTGGTTGTAGGATAGATTTTTAGTAGTGTGTATATGAGAGTTCTAACCCAGATGCTCGAGGGGGTGCAGGGGCGGGGGGAATCGCGGGCGCGGGGGGGGGGGAAAGAGGTCCGCGACACAGCTGTAGGTCCGCGATGCGGTTTGTAGACGAGGGATACGCGGGGAGGGGAGAGGTCCGCGGCGTGGTCGGTTGACGAGGGGTACGCGGAAAAGAGGGAGAGGTCCGCGACGCAGCCGGTAGACGAGGGGTTTGCGGAGAGGAGAGAGAGGTCCGCGGCGTAACCGATGGGTCCGCGAGTAGGGAGAGGGATAGAAAGAGACGGCGCGATAGGCGTTCGCAACGCGGTGACGGAGACGCGTGGTATAGGATAGGATAAGGAGAGCATGATGTGGTGGGAAAAGGTGAGCGCTATATGCGTTTAGCATAGCGTAGGACAAGGAGAACGCACGTAGTGAGAAAAGGAGAAGATTACAATAGAAAGATAGTGTGAGAGAGAAAGAAGGAGGATGAGGAGAAAGAATAGCGGAAGCGCGTTAAGACGGAGGCTAAAGGCGTAAGCGGAAAATAAATTTTTTTTTATATTAAATTTATTATATTAAATTATAATCTCAAAATTCAGTACTCAACTTGGAAATTTATTATCTTATATTTCTTGTCTTTCAAAAGAAATTTATTTTACATGCTTGGTTTTCTAAAAAAATACAAGATAGCCAAACTTACGAGCCTAAAGAGCTAGTAAAATTATTATTATTATTATTATTATTATTATTATTAATTATATAATATATGGTGGAATAAGGATAAGATTAATTGAAGAAGGCGCAAGCAATATACATGTTTAACATAATTTTTATTCAAAAATGTGTGTATGTGTGTGTATGTATACATATAATGTGTGTGTGTGTCCTAAAATTAAAAATATAAAATTATAAATTTAGGAAAAAAGGAGGCAATCGCAACGAGTCAGCCGCAGTTGGTGAAACGCAATTTTTAATCTGTATTAATTCAAACAACAAAATTAAAATAAATTTAAATTGGTTTGACATAAGATGAGACGTACGTTTCGGCCTTCTTTTTAGGCCATCTTCAGCGCAAAATTAATCGAAATACAATCAATATAATAAATCTAAATACAATCGTATAAAAGACAGATATAAGTATAGAACGGAAAGTTATAATAATAAGAACGCAATTCAGTCACTTACATAAATATTGTAACGTTGACACATTGTTGGAAATAGAATATGGGTCCAAAATGCAAAGTAGCAAACTCTTGACCAAAGTAATTGTCTTATCGTTTGTTAGTGGAGATAAGTTTATAACTGTTGTCTAAACATCACTGGTTGGAAGGCTGATAAAGTTAAATGATAAAAATAAAAAATTTTTAATTGAGAAAAAAACCAAAGTAGTTAGTCAAACGAATAAAATTGTTAATAATAATGTTGATAAAGTTATGTAGTAAAAAATGAAAATTTAAATTAAGAAGAAACCAAAGGCAGTTAGTCAAACAAATAAAAATATTTAATAATATAATATAAAATATAAAAATACGAAATATAAAATATAATATAATATGAAATAAAATATAATTTGTGCCTTCCATGTACGGCAATGTTGAGAATTCATTGCGGATAATCTGCAGGAAAAAACAAATCTTATTAGTATATACATTTCATCATTTTTAAAAGATACTTACAATATTAACTTCAAATATCATTCACATTGTCAAAGTCGAAATTACAGACTTCATGTTGACTTCGATATCAGGTGGCGACGACTGCGGTGGTGGTGGTGACAACATATATTTGTTTGGATATGTATATTTATCCAAACATGTACAGTCGAGAATCTTTCCACAAGTACACAAATATCCAAAACGTATAACAAACGTTCATGTTGATTATCTACAAACAATTTCTTAAATTTATCAGTCTCAATATTATGATAAAAAAACCATCGAAAATATAAATTCTAAACACTTATTGTTTATACTTGTTGGGATACATATATACACACACGGCAGATATGTACAAGCGCAGATACAATCAGCTACCCAACCATAATTGAATTCTATACACTGATAACGTCTACTGGTTCCACATCCGTATTCCCTTATTCGCTTTGTATATTTCACCCGTATGATATGCGGTACACTGATCTATCCAACAATCTTCTGAATCCACAAATCGAGTAAATCTGCGTTCATTGGAATAAAGTTCATCATTAGGATACTCGAGAGGTGAGTAGATATAATAAGAGAGTTCTAATCCAGGAATATGAGGGGGGTGAGGTAAGCGGGGGGGACGAGGCGAGGTACCTCGTCCCCCCGCACTGACCGGGGGGGGCAAATGTCCCCCCTCAATCTGGGGGGGGAGGTACCAAACCCCCCCATCAGATTAAGGGGGGGAGGGTGGTACCAAACACCCCCTGATTGAGAGGGGAGGGGGAGGGGGGGCGCATACATATGGTTCCGCACGTGGAGGGAGTGTCCTCTCCGACTGACTGCGGAGGTCTGACGGTGAGAGAGAGGAATGTCAACTGTTATAGATAAAATAATCACCCCACTCTGTTTATTCATAATGTATATTTGCAATAAATAATTACGTTCGCAACGCGGTAGAGGGAGACGGTGCGATAGACGTCCGCAACGTGGTAGAGGGAGACGGTGCGATAGACGTTCGCAACGTGGTAGAGGGAGACGGTGCGATAGACGTTCGCAACGTGGTAGAGGGAGACGGTGCGATAGACGTTCGCAACGCGGTAGAGGGAGACGATGCAATAGACGTTCGCAACGCGGTAGAGGGAGAAGGTGCTATAGGCGTTCGCAACGCGTTAGAGGGATACGGTGCGATAGGCGTTCTATATAGCGTAGGACAAGGAGAGTATGACGTGGTGTGAGAAGGAAAGCGCTGTATGTGTATGACAAGGGAGTGCATGATGATAGGAAAAGGAGGGCATGATGGTAAGAAAAGGAAAGCATGATGGTAGGAAAAGGAGATATGAGTGCGAGAGAAAAGAATAGAGAGGAAGAAGAATAGCGAGAAGGAGAGCGTGTTATGGGGTGCGAGAGAAAGAATAGAGAGGAAGGAGGATAGCGGAGGCGCGATAAGACGGAGGCTAAGGCGTACGCGAGAAAAAAGATAATTTTTGCATGTTAAGTTTTTTTTTATAATATTATATGTTATCTTATTATCTAATTATATCTAATACAGAGGAAGAAGGATGGGATAGATGATGAAGGTGGATAAGTAATAAATATATATATAAATTTAACATAAATTTTATTTAAAAAGTGTGTATGTGTATACATATAAAGTGTGTGTGTGTGTGTGCGTTTGTGCATGTATTAAAATTATTATAATATAAAAAAGAATTAAAATTGTAATAGAAAATTGAAAAAATTAAAATATAAAAAAGAATTAAAATTATAGTAGAAAATTTTAAAAAATTAAAATAATGATCTAGGGTAGCAGCTCTGAAACAGAAAAAACATTTTTATTAGTACTTTAAAAATATTTTCTAAAATGATAAAAATTATAAATACTCACAATCTATTCGGAGTCTCTCTCTCTCTCTCTCTCATCTGACGACCTGGAGTCCTCCTGCAGAGTTTCGGGGAGCCACGGTTCCTCTGTCTCCCACACCTCATACGGAAGCTCACCAAAGAGTTTCCGCAAACAAAGACGATCCTCGTTAAACTGAGGAGTCACCTCCTCGCGCCTCCGGTTCTCGGGAGTGTCACCCATGCGTAACAATAATAGTTTGTTTGGTTTTTACACATAAGTCCTCGGTGTATGTGCTACACTTACACAATAATAATAAAAGTTTTTTTTGTAGTATTCACACAAGTCTTAAGTCATGCAAATTGGACACATATTGCAAGGTAAAATTTGAAATAATGGAGTTCGACACTCACTACAAAATAAACCGAGTATTAATGCGTAAATATTAATCGAGTGTTCCCGCACAGCACAAATCTCGTCAAAAAGGTACGCCATTCTTATAAAACACGATGTGCAGAAATATGTGCCATCTGCAGTTGCATAACAAAAATATATGCAGCACATTCGTGTTAGTTCATTATACGAATTAATATCCGCTAAGTCCAATGCACGATCGATTCTGTCTTCGAAAACACTTTCATCACTTTCATAGTCACTGTCAGCTAAGTGTTGTACTTCAACGTCCAAATCACCCTCTTCGTCAGAATTGTTCATATCAATATCACCATTATTTTCGATAACATCCAAACCGATATTTCCAATATTGGCGTTATTATCATCATCATCACTAGATAGTTCTAAAAGCGGCACTTCAATGTCTGAGTCTTCTTCATCGGAAATTATCATAAAATAATCATCACCATTATTTTCATCCATATTCGGAAGACACACGCGCAACGCATAGATTTACTCGCGACACGAGCACAATTCATAGATTTCCTCGCGACACGAGTACGTAATAAGCTTCTTCTTAGAGCGTATAGGAAAAACTAACCACGCGCCACGCGCATTTATCTCAAATATATACACGGGATCCCATATCTCATCTCTCTCTAAATAGAGTATCTCTTTTTAAATAGACTATGCATATGATCCTATGAGAGGTAAACGTCTTTGTTTGACTGAGACTAAGAGAGCGCGAGGAGGAGGAGGAGGAGGAAGAGTCGTAGAATAAAATAGTGTTAATAGAAACATTAATGTTAATAATAATTTTTTATTTTTATTTGTTACAAGTATCATAAATTATATCATTTATAGCACACGCCAACAATTCGCAATCTACGAGTGATCCGCTATCGAACGCGTCACTCTCGCGAATCGCTTTCACAGCATCATTTACATCAGTAATATTGTTTCGTTGCAAGACGTTACAAAATTGTTTAAATTTTTCATTCACGAAATGTGTATTTTGACACAACCATGAATGCATATGATCGATGCAATCTTCAAAATCGAATAAATGTAATAATGTTTGAGGTTGCATATACAAAGACTTATTAGATAATGTTAATTTAATAATTCTCGATTCGTTTAATGCGATCATTTGGATAGATAGATCACAGATCCATAATGGTTGACTTTCAGTCGATTGTACATGTCTGATCGTTCAATGTCTGCACGTTTCTGCATCAATGAGTGCCAGAGTACGATAGGCAATACTAATCGATTACCTCGGTTGTCACCAAGTATCAATTCGACATACGACATAGCTCCAACGCTTATTCCAATCTCCAAATATTTGTAAGATGTCGGGGTTAAGATATACCTTCTTCCAAGTATGCAAACCGCACGACGAGATGAAGCGCTATATAAAATATTAAAATATATTAAAAAATAATATTTAGAAAATAATTTTTAGAAAATAATATTTAGAAAATAATTGAAACTTACATGTTCTTTGATTGGATTTCACCGTTCTCAATCGGAATGTAAAAATTCATCTTGCTGGTTTCTTTTGTGGAGCACATTTTTTTTTTTAGCACAACCTTATGCACGGACAACTGATGCGATACTAAACTATTGAAAGTACTGCGATCAAAGAAAGAAGAAGAAAAAAAAAAAACGTCAAAGAGACACTAAAAATGCCAGAGGGTGCAACTACCAACGTACAACTGCTGCAACTAGCAAAACGTATGCGCATTCCGTATTTTAGAGGCGTTTTTATGCGTGACTCATTACCGATCGGTGGTATATATCGAAACGAGAGCGGTATCATAAATTTGGATAACGCTAAAGGCTCGGGTACTCACTGGGTAGCGTATGCAAAGAGAGGGAATCGCGCTATATATTTTGACAGTTTTGGCAATCTTCGCCCGCCGAATGAATTGATACGATATTTAAATGTGTCAAAAATAGATTATAATCATACATCCTATCAAACTTATAATCAAAGCATCTGCGGACAATTGTGCTTGCAGTTTCTCCGAACGGTCGATGCATGCGAATTTAAATTTTAACACATACACATTATATGTATGAAAACACATTTTGAATAAAAATTATATATTAAACATATATATCGCTATGTATCTTCTTTATAAAATCCTATCCTTCTTCCTGTATATTATATAATAATAATAATAATAAGTTACATTGATATATTTTTTAATCGAAATGTATAGTTTATTGGAAATGTGTCAAGAATACTTTTAATATCTTAATAAGTTACGTTTATATTTCTTTTACTGCAGCCTTCTCCTTTGCTCTCTCCTTTCCTTACACATCATACTCTCCTTGTGCTACGTCTATAGCGCTGCCCTTTTCCCACCATTATGCTCTCCTTGTCCTACGTCTATAGCGCCTTCCTTCTTACACCACGTCGTACTCTCCTTGTCATACGCTCTATTGTGCTCGCAGTTTTTCCGAGCGCTCGATGCACGCGAATTTAAAGACATACATTCCGCTATTTAATTTAGTATTCGTTAAACAGTTTGGTCAACATGTCTATGACATTCACGCTGACTGGGAAGAGCAGCGTTCTCGCGGCAAATTACTCGCCCACCGTAGATTTAAGCGATGGTGAATACGAACTCGGTCTAGCGGATTTTGAGAGTTATCACACGATATCGAACGTGAATTCCTCGAATAATAAATTTTACTTTGGCAAAGACGATGCGGAAATTACGATTCCCGAGGGATCGTACGAGCTGCAAGCGATACATGAATTTTTGAAAAAAACAATTTCACGAAAACGTTCGCAACACACAGTTCGTGATGGTGATAAAAAACAAACTGACGACGATGACTTCGAGGCTGGAGAATGGCCGATAGTGCTCCGCGCTAATTACAATACGATGCGGAGCGAGATCAAATACGCCTACAGAATAAATTTTAGCAAGCCTAACAACATTGGATCGCTGCTAGGATTCTCGAACCGTATACTGCAGCCGCGAAAATGGTACGAGTCGGACGTGCCGATTAACATTATCAACGTGAACATTATCTGCGTCGAATGTAATGTCACCGCGGGTGCGTACAACAACGGTAAACTCGTTCATACGATACATGAATTTTCACCGAGGGTACCACCAGGATATAAGATATCGGAAACACCGGCGCACATCATTTACCTACCGATCATCGTACGGAGCATTACGGATTTAACGTTACGCGTTGTCGATCAGGAAGGACGATTACTCGATTTTCGAGGAGAAGAGATCACCATTAGAGTGCATGTACGACGGCGACAAAATTAGCGTGTGATGCTCGTGCTGAACGGATCGAAAGACGTGAGAGACAACACAATTTTTACGACGCCCGTGACGACAACAACAACAACAACATCGAGATTTGCTAATACGCAATCATCTTGCGCTAAGAAAAAGAAATTGAACGCATCAAACGTTGCGTTTTTACAATCTTTGGGATTCGCGGTGCGAAACATTTGAACGATGACTGACATTCTCAACATCGCGGACGAACCGATCTTTGACGATCGCATCGTCAAGATTGAGACTCACGCATACAACCCATTCGCCAACACAACGTTCGGACACAGTGACGAGATAAGAATACCCATACAACAACAGGATCTGTATACATTACCGTACGAGAGTTTCTTATACATCGAGGGAGAATTGAAGATAAACAATCCAACTGACGGATCTAATGTGGTACTGCAAAATAATTGCGTAGCATTCATGTTTGACGAGATTCGATACGAACTCAATGGCGTGGAGATTGATCGCAACAGAAACGTGGGAATAACGAGTATGCTCAAAAACTATGTAACAATATCATCCGATAAAAGCGTGATTATGAGAAATGCTGGCTGGAGTGATCCAACTACTGTAAATGGACATTTTAATTTTTGCGTACCGCTCTACATGTTATTGGGATTTTGCGAGGATTACAGACGCATAGTAATTAACGCTCGTCACGAGTTGATCTTAATACGATCGCGCAATGACAACAATTGTCTGGTTGGAGCTTCGGTGGTGGAGCCTGTGATCAACATATTCAAGATACAATGGCGAATGCCACATGTGCTGTTGAGTGAAATTAAGAAGTTGGCTATGCTGCGCGCTCTGGAAAGCGGACGCTACCTCAGCATGGGTTTTCGCTCGTGGGATCTGTACGATTTTCCGCTGTTGCAGCGTACAACCAAGCATTCGTGGGCCATTAAGACCGCGACTCAGCTGGAAAAACCACGATACGTTATCTTTGCTCTGCAGACAGGTCGGAAGAATGTTATGCTCGTAGGATATGAGTAAATTCGACGACTGCAAATTAACAAACGTGAAACTGTATCTGAACTCGGAATGTTATCCGTACGACGATATGAATCTGGATTTCGATAAAAACAGATGGTCGATTCTATACGACACGTACGCGCGTTTCTGCAAAAACTATTACGGATACGAGTACCTCGAACCGAGCCTCACCGTCTCACAGTTTCTACTTTACGGTCCGTTTGTAATCATCGATTGTTCTCGACAAAACGAATCGGTGAAAAATGCTACCGTAGACGTAAGAATAGAATTTGATTGTAAAGAAAATGTGCCGGCAAACACTACCGCTTATTGTCTCATTTTGCATGATCGCGTTGTCGAATACAATCCTCTAACGAACGTAGTACGTAAAATTACATGAATCAACACTAGCGGGAACGCTCGTCTTATCAGCCAACCAACCAACCAACGTTCGATTCTTCTGTAAACGAAATTGGAGAATCACATACCGGATCATATAACATAAAACTTGCGATACTCGATGATTAACGTCAGTCGTTCGTCGTCGTAGTTCTCGCTAATATCTCTTCATTATGGTTGTGCCAACGTTTGTGGATCTTCAAGGATTTATTATCGATAAAAAATTTATCGTGAAAGAAGTTGCGATTTTGACGAAGGGATCTGTACTCTCTCATTATATTTTTACGAGTCTTACACCATTCCGTTTGCTCACGAGGTCTGAGAGATCTCAGGTTGCATGGTTGGTTGGAAAACATCGCAATCTGCAATGGGAAGATGGAAACGTTCCATACTACATGGCTAAACGTTTAATCACTGAGGCTGTGACGTTGAAAGATACATCTTCTCGAGTGTATGTCAAAGGACATGAAAAACGAGAATGGTTGGCAAATTTACTGGAAGACGATGCGAGAATCGGTCTTATTATCGAGACATTGGATAACGACTATGATGACGTTCCTGCTTTAGATAAATTAGATGCTACTCTGCGTTGCGATAGACATGTACGAAATTGCGCTTTACAAAATGTATTTAAAATATTCAATTAGTGGTCGAATCATCATCATGAAGGTTCAATCAACCCATATTTACATTAAAAAACTATAGTTCAAGTATTATATTCTGTAATTAAATTTTTTTAATTTTAAATAAATTTGGAATTTTTATATATTTCTTTTACTTGTCACCTTCTTTCCTTACCATCATGCTCTCTCCTTTCCTTACACATCATACTCTCCTTGTCCTACGTCTATAGCGCTGTCCTTTTCTCACCATGCGCGCTCTCCTTCCTCTCTATTCTTTCTCTCACCATGCGCGCTGTTCTTCCTCTCTATTCTTTCTCTCGCACCCATATCTCCTTTTCCTACCATCGTGCTCTCCTTTTCTTATCATCATCATCATCATACACTCCTTGTCCTACACATACACCACATCGTACTATAGAACGCCTGATTATATTTATTATTTACATTTATAGTCAAATATACATGATAATGCCCACCCACTATGCGGCACGTTATTCTTTAGCGCAAACATCCGTACTGTCGACGATCTGTTTATGTTATCATTTAGCCAAAAATTTTATCTCACGCTTTGGCGTATACATTTGTAACCGAATATTTCAATCGTTGTATACATTTGATTAGATTTCATCATACGACAGCCACACACACGGCGCTCGAGCTTTTGAATAGTTTAGTATCGCCTAAACTACAACGCCTTCGGTAGTGCCATGAATTCTGTAGTGCAATTTTTACAAAATCGTGAAATTGGTTTACCAAAGACTTATACAAAATCGTTAAAACTGTTTTTCGAGATCCGTGACGATATAGATTTTTTATGTGATGTAGTCAATGAAAATACCGATATAGAACTTATGCAATTTGAAGATCCTGTTGTTGCGCACTCCCTTGTCATACACATACAGCGCTTTCCTTCTCACACCACGTCATACTCTCCTTGTCCTACGCTATATAGAACGCCTATCGCACCGTCTCCCTCTAACGCGTTGCGAACGCTATCGCACCGTCTCCCTCTACCGCGTTGCGAACGTCTTTCCGCATCGTCTCCCTCTACCGCGTTGCGAACGTTTATCGCACCGTCTCCCTCTACCACGTTGCGAACGTCTATCGCACCGTCTCCCTCTACCACGTTGCGGACGTCTATCGCACCGTCTCCCTCTACCACGTTGCGGACGTCTATCGCACCGTCTCCCTCTACCGCGTTGCGAACGTCTATCGCACCGTCTCCCTCTACCACGTTGCGAACGTCTATCGCACCGTCTCCCTCTACCACGTTGCGGACGTCTATTGCACCGTCTCCCTCTACCACGTTGCGAACGTAATTATTTATTGCAAATATACATTATGAATAAACAGAGTGGGGTGATTATTTTATCTATAACAGTTGACATTCCTCTCTCTCACCGTCAGACCTCCGCAGTCAGTCGGAGAGGACACTCCCTCCACGTGCGGAACCATATGTATGCGCCCCCCCTCCTCTTCCCCTCTCAATCCGGGGGTGTTTGGTACCACCCTCCCCCCCTTAATCTGGTGGGGGGTTTGGTACCCCCCCCCCCAAATTGAGGGGGGACATTTGCCCCCCCCCCCGGTCAGTGCGGGGGGCGAGGTACCTCCCCCCGCTTACCTCACCCCCCTCATATCCCTGGATTAGAACTCTCTTATTATATCTACTGAGGTGATTTATAATTATTACAAAGTTCACGGAAAATTTTTCTTTGTAAGTCGACCGGCCATTCTGTATAATCGCAATCATACACAGTCACAGTCAACAGCTTCAGCTTGGCGGGTGAAATGTTGCACATCAACATTTTGCATGTCTACTTCCTGATCATGAATAAATGTTGGTATCGATATTCGTGGAAAAGTCTTCGTTTCACTGTCATCGTCTCGAACAAGAGTGATTACATGTCTCCATTCCTTCACATGTTTTTCGAGTTCTCTTATGAAAGGCCCCATTGTAAGTAATATTGTTCTTCTGTCTTTGATAAAAACAGTCATAAGAAATGTCTATATTAATAATAAGTTCAAATGTTTATCACCACACATGCATAATAATAGTTTTTTTTCAGACCCAGATCTTAGTTTGTGCAACAGTCATCAACGCAAAATTTTCTTTATCAGCTATAACAAGATCGTATTAAGGATGGTCATACACGCTCCTCCATAGATCGCCACTAATAGTTTTCTTCCGAAGAAAGTTTATTTTTCATACATTAGTCTTCTTTCGTATAAAATGGGCAAAAATTACATGACATTATTTGATACAACGAATTTCGACACTCCCTGCAAAATAACATTAAATAATCTGAGGATTAGTTCATAAACTATAGTTTTAAGTGTGCGTACCGCTTCAATATCATGAAACATGTCCACTATTCTCATGAAACACGATGTACAGTATTTACGACCACTCGCGGTTCTATAATAAAAAATACAACGCACATTCGTTTCATCACATCATATGTATGGAGTTCTGCAGCATCTAACTTACGCTCAACATTTTCTGTACTATCACTAAAATCATTGTTATAAATATTGTCGTGTAAGGATTCTACATCCGATTCAGACGAATCGGACGAAATGTCCATCAAGTCATCCATGAGCGCAAGTTATATCTTTATCAGATATAACAAGAATGTCACAGGGATAATCGTAAGCTCTCGTTTTCTTCACCAGATACGACAAGATTGTCACAAGGATGATCGCAAACTCTCCTATGATGCACGCTCCTCCCAAATATATATTTTAAGCTCACATCTCTCATCTCCTTCCAACTCGAGTATCACGTCTCATATACATCAGCACTTTTCAGCAGCTTTAGCAGAATGAATGTAGATTCATCTATACACAGGATACGTTTTATAAAGAATAGGCGAAGAAAGAAATAATAAAAATCAGTAATGAAAAAGACAACTGCCTCTCCACACAGCATTCATACAGATAATTATAATAAAACGATTATTGAATCACAATCAAATAAACATTAAACAGATATATATCGAACATTGATCAACATCGATTGAAACATCGATTCAACCATGTTTGAACCACTATCATATATCAAACGAACGTCGATCAACATCAAACAACCCTCGATCAACATTAAAACGAACAATGATTGGTTCGTAATCAGCTGTCATTGATCGACTACTTGTTTAAAGATGTTAAATATTCCACGTCTATTGTCTGCTAAAAATGCAAACTAACAGAAAAATGCATCACGTACTGTAATATAATATTCACCACACAGATGTATACAAGGATAAGGTATATAATACTTGCTATAAGGAGAGGATAAAAAAAAGATAATAACGCATATGTATTTTGACAATAGTTTATTATAAATATGGATTGATCAAACCTTTATAATAATGCTGCAACCACCAATTGAATATTTTGAATACATTTTGTAAAGCACAATTTTTATATGTTTATTGCAATGCATAGTAGATTCGAATTTATTTTCAATCGCGTCCAATTTAAATAATATTCTATTTAACTTTCCTAAGATTAGTTCCTTAAATTCTGAAATAAATTAATATTATTTAGTTTATAGAATATGAATATAATTCCTGTGTTTTCTATATTATACATTATTGCAACAAATATATTTTTGTATATTTCTTTATTTATAGAAAATATATAAAAGTATTAGTATTTTTTAAACTTACCATGAGAACATAGATTTTCATTTTCTATACGGAAAGCAGAATTTTTTTATAAAAGATGCACTATCTGTAACAATTTTGTTGTTATTATTAATATCTGAAAAGAAACTAAGTATTAGTATTTTTTTTTACAATATCATATAACGTTAATAAATTGTAGTTAATGCTCACCGTTTTTGCTTATTACATTAAACAATATGTTTTCGTCTAATATATTTCTTCCAATATGTTTAGATGTACTCTGTAGCTCTTTGTCATATGACACAAAATTTTGTTTTTTTGTGGAAGAGCGGGCAGAATTTTTCCTTGCGTAACACTATTTTTCTTTAAAGAAATCTACATTTTTTTTTTTTCAAAAGAAATAGATCAATATTTTTTTTATTCTTATACGTCTTTTTTTTTTCTCGTTCTTGTAATTCATTTGAAGATAGACCTATATCATTATTTGATGTATCTTCTGTCAAAATTAATTTTTGTATATCTTCTTCGTAAGTATCTGAATAATTTAAAATAAAAATGTAAAAGAAGTTATAAAAATTATTAATAATATATGCAACATTACATGTAACTAATAATACATACAAATTTGTTTTATATTATTCACTTACTTGCAATGCCAAAAATTTTTACTGGTAACTCCTTCCAATCTGACTTTTCTCACAGTATCTCTTTTGTCGTTATAGCTTTATTAATACGAAGCTTTGTTTTAAAGTGACTAGGCCAATACATGTAAACGTATCTGCGTTGTACCATGTAGCAGGTATTAGCTGCAGACCATCATTAAATTCCGCAATGATATATTTTTCGTTATCCATTTCTGTGTTGCGCAAAATGAACGAAGATCATGTAGAAATTATGTATACATATTTTATTATAAAAATATGTATATTATGTTACGCACAAAATTATATTTCATGACATGGTGATTTATATAAATCTTTTACATATTTCAATTTTGTACCAATGACACAAATTTTTTATGTAACATTTATAATCAGAATATATTTACCGTTTCATAATAAGCAGCAATTATTAGAAGAATTTTTACAATTAATAGTAAATTTTCCATTTGATATTCTGAGATACTACGATTCAACATCAACATTATCAAGTATTGGACCATTCTTGTGTAAATTTGTACATGAATATATCTTATTATTATTATTATTATTATTATTATTATTATCATGTTCTACAAATAAGAAATTACAATTTTCAATTTCATCATACCTTTTAATCAACTGTTGCAATTGCTTTTCATTTTTCCGTAACTGTCTTTTTATAAATGTCTTAAAATTTTCGAAACTGAAAGCACTAAAATTATCGAGTGGACCATACAGTCTTACATCAAATCATATACGTAAAAGATTATGCACATTATGCGATATGTACTGTTTACCGTATAATATTTCAAATGATTCAATAAAATAATGAAGCAAAGCTTCAGCAAAATTTTTAATTCTTCTTGACATAAATTTCGACGTGTAAGAATTATTACAGCTACATATAATGTGAGAAAATGAGTATATATTTTTTTTCTTGTAATATATTTCTCAATACAACAGGAATGATTATAATCGAAAATTTCTAAATTCTGCTGCTTTCCACTGCTTAATGTCTCTTATTGATCTGGGTCTTCTAACAAAATCAATCGGTGTAGTATTTCTAAGTAAAATCAGTAAATGTGATATTTTATTAATAGCTCTTGCATTTAAACGTACAGAAGTTGGACCTTTCATCCAAAGTAGTATCATTTTGTCATAACTCCTAAACAGATCAAATGCATATAATCTAACGGAGTATTAGTTATAGGTAAAAATTGAGAACATTATGTAAAATAGAAACACTAATTTGAAAATCTTTATAGGCATTAATCGCAAATAACTTATCTGTTCTTAAAGTATTGTTGTCTTTTCATATGGAAAGCAGGTTCTACCTATTTGCCCTTGATTAAACAATTATTAAACCCGGTATGACCTTTTATAGATAATGTAAAAGATTTGACAGGTGCATCGCATTATTAAAGCAAATAATGAGACTTTAATAATAAATATAACCATTAATAATTAAATCGATTAAGTCGTTAACTAAAGGTGCAAAAAAAAAGAAAAAAAGACATCAGCATTATTAGGTTTCTGATATCCAAAGTATGCACCAACAAGATATGTGTCACATACAGTACATTACAGTATATCTTGTTATTTGAATATAAAATTTTAAAGTTAATACAAAAGAAACAAAATTTATATAAAAATTAATACAAATAGAAAATTAAAAAAGAACATTAAAATTTTATAAAAAAATTAAAAATTAATGCTAGTAAAAAATTTAACTTAGCGCTGCTAAGTTAAACTGATTTTTTACTAGTATTAATTTTTAATTTTTTTATAAAATTTTAATGTTCTTTTTTAATTTTCTATTTGTATTAATTTTTATATAAATTTTGTTTCTTTTGTATTAACTTTAAAATTTTATATTCAAATAACAAGATATACTGTAATGTACTGTATGTGACACATATCTTGTTGGTGCATACTTTGGATATCAGAAACCTAATAATGCTGATGTCTTTTTTTCTTTTTTTTTGCACCTTTAGTTAACGACTTAATCGATTTAATTATTAATGGTTATATTTATTATTAAAGTCTCATTATTTGCTTTAATAATGCGATGCACCTGTCAAATCTTTTACATTATCTATAAAAGGTCATACCGGGTTTAATAATTGTTTAATCAAGGGCAAATAGGTAGAACCTGCTTTCCATATGAAAAGACAACAATACTTTAAGAACAGATAAGTTATTTGCGATTAATGCCTATAAAGATTTTCAAATTAGTGTTTCTATTTTACATAATGTTCTCAATTTTTACCTATAACTAATACTCCGTTAGATTATATGCATTTGATCTGTTTAGGAGTTATGACAAAATGATACTACTTTGGATGAAAGGTCCAACTTCTGTACGTTTAAATGCAAGAGCTATTAATAAAATATCACATTTACTGATTTTACTTAGAAATACTACACCGATTGATTTTGTTAGAAGACCCAGATCAATAAGAGACATTAAGCAGTGGAAAGCAGCAGAATTTAGAAATTTTCGATTATAATCATTCCTGTTGTATTGAGAAATATATTACAAGAAAAAAAATATATACTCATTTTCTCACATTATATGTAGCTGTAATAATTCTTACACGTCGAAATTTATGTCAAGAAGAATTAAAAATTTTGCTGAAGCTTTGCTTCATTATTTTATTGAATCATTTGAAATATTATACGGTAAACAGTACATATCGCATAATGTGCATAATCTTTTACGTATATGATTTGATGTAAGACTGTATGGTCCACTCGATAATTTTAGTGCTTTCAGTTTCGAAAATTTTAAGACATTTATAAAAAGACAGTTACGGAAAAATGAAAAGCAATTGCAACAGTTGATTAAAAGGTATGATGAAATTGAAAATTGTAATTTCTTATTTGTAGAACATGATAATAATAATAATAATAATAATAATAATAATAAGATATATTCATGTACAAATTTACACAAGAATGGTCCAATACTTGATAATGTTGATGTTGAATCGTAGTATCTCAGAATATCAAATGGAAAATTTACTATTAATTGTAAAAATTCTTCTAATAATTGCTGCTTATTATGAAACGGTAAATATATTCTGATTATAAATGTTACATAAAAAATTTGTGTCATTGGTACAAAATTGAAATATGTAAAAGATTTATATAAATCACCATGTCATGAAATATAATTTTGTGCGTAACATAATATACATATTTTTATAATAAAATATGTATACATAATTTCTACATGATCTTCGTTCATTTTGCGCAACACAGAAATGGATAACGAAAAATATATCATTGCGGAATTTAATGATGGTCTGCAGCTAATACCTGCTACATGGTACAACGCAGATACGTTTACATGTATTGGCCTAGTCACTTTAAAACAAAGCTTCGTATTAATAAAGCTATAACGACAAAAGAGATACTGTGAGAAAAGTCAGATTGGAAGGAGTTACCAGTAAAAATTTTTGGCATTGCAAGTAAGTGAATAATATAAAACAAATTTGTATGTATTATTAGTTACATGTAATGTTGCATATATTATTAATAATTTTTATAACTTCTTTTACATTTTTATTTTAAATTATTCAGATACTTACGAAGAAGATATACAAAAATTAATTTTGACAGAAGATACATCAAATAATGATACAGGTCTATCTTCAAATGAATTACAAGAACGAGAAAAAAAAAAGACGTATAAGAATAAAAAAAATATTGATCTATTTCTTTTGAAAAAAAAAAATGTAGATTTCTTTAAAGAAAAATAGTGTTACGCAAGGAAAAATTCTGCCCGCTCTTCCACAAAAAAACAAAATTTTGTGTCATATGACAAAGAGCTACAGAGTACATCTAAACATATTGGAAGAAATATATTAGACGAAAACATATTGTTTAATGTAATAAGCAAAAACGGTGAGCATTAACTACAATTTATTAACGTTATATGATATTGTAAAAAAAAATACTAATACTTAGTTTCTTTTCAGATATTAATAATAACAACAAAATTGTTACAGATAGTGCATCTTTTATAAAAAAATTCTGCTTTCCGTATAGAAAATGAAAATCTATGTTCTCATGGTAAGTTTAAAAAATACTAATACTTTTATATATTTTCTATAAATAAAGAAATATACAAAAATATATTTGTTGCAATAATGTATAATATAGAAAACACAGGAATTATATTCATATTCTATAAACTAAATAATATTAATTTATTTCAGAATTTAAGGAACTAATCTTAGGAAAGTTAAATAGAATATTATTTAAATTGGACGCGATTGAAAATAAATTCGAATCTACTATGCATTGCAATAAACATATAAAAATTGTGCTTTACAAAATGTATTCAAAATATTCAATTGGTGGTTGCAGCATTATTATAAAGGTTTGATCAATCCATATTTATAATAAACTATTGTCAAAATACATATGCGTTATTATCTTTTTTTTATCCTCTCCTTATAGCAAGTATTATATACCTTATCCTTGTATACATCTGTGTGGTGAATATTATATTACAGTACGTGATGCATTTTTCTGTTAGTTTGCATTTTTAGCAGACAATAGACGTGGAATATTTAACATCTTTAAACAAGTAGTCGATCAATGACAGCTGATTACGAACCAATCATTGTTCGTTTTAATGTTGATCGAGGGTTGTTTGATGTTGATCGACGTTCGTTTGATATATGATAGTGGTTCAAACATGGTTGAATCGATGTTTCAATCGATGTTGATCAATGTTCGATATATATCTGTTTAATGTTTATTTGATTGTGATTCAATAATCGTTTTATTATAATTATCTGTATGAATGCTGTGTGGAGAGGCAGTTGTCTTTTTCATTACTGATTTTTATTATTTCTTTCTTCGCCTATTCTTTATAAAACGTATCCTGTGTATAGATGAATCTACATTCATTCTGCTAAAGCTGCTGAAAAGTGCTGATGTATATGAGACGTGATACTCGAGTTGGAAGGAGATGAGAGATGTGAGCTTAAAATATATATTTGGGAGGAGCGTGCATCATAGGAGAGTTTGCGATCATCCTTGTGACAATCTTGTCGTATCTGGTGAAGAAAACGAGAGCTTACGATCATCCCTGTGACATTCTTGTTATATCTGATAAAGATATAACTTGCGCTCATGGATGACTTGATGGACATTTCGTCCGATTCGTCTGAATCGGATGTAGAATCCTTACACGACAATATTTATAACAATGATTTTAGTGATAGTACAGAAAATGTTGAGCGTAAGTTAGATGCTGCAGAACTCCATACATATGATGTGATGAAACGAATGTGCGTTGTATTTTTTATTATAGAACCGCGAGTGGTCGTAAATACTGTACATCGTGTTTCATGAGAATAGTGGACATGTTTCATGATATTGAAGCGGTACGCACACTTAAAACTATAATTTATGAACTAATCCTCAGATTATTTTGCAGGGAGTGTCGAAATTCGTTGTATCA
This sequence comes from Anoplolepis gracilipes, assembly GCF_047496725.1. Lineage (NCBI taxonomy): Eukaryota > Metazoa > Arthropoda > Insecta > Hymenoptera > Formicidae > Anoplolepis > Anoplolepis gracilipes. The sequence goes on from NC_132975.1 coordinate 2,638,629, forward strand.
AATAATGTCATGTAATTTTTGCCCATTTTATACGAAAGAAGACTAATGTATGAAAAATAAACTTTCTTCGGAAGAAAACTATTAGTGGCGATCTATGGAGGAGCGTGTATGACCATCCTTAATACGATCTTGTTATAGCTGATAAAGAAAATTTTGCGTTGATGACTGTTGCACAAACTAAGATCTGGGTCTGAAAAAATACTATTATTATGCATGTGTGGTGATAAACATTTGAACTTATTATTAATATAGACATTTCTTATGACTGTTTTTGTCAAAGACAGAAGAACAATATTACTTACAATGGGGCCTTTCATAAGAGAACTCGAAAAACATGTGAAGGAATGGAGACATGTAATCACTCTTGTTCGAGACGATGACAGTGAAACGAAGACTTTTCCACGAATATCGATACCAACATTTATTCATGATCGGGAAGTAGACATGCAAAATGTTGATGTGCAACATTTCACCCGCCAAGCTGAAGCTGTTGACTGTGACTGTGTATGATTGCGATTATACAGAATGGCCGGTCGACTTACAAAGAAAAATTTTCCGTGAACTTTGTAATAATTATAAATCACCTTTCGAGTATCCTAACGATGAACTTTATTCCAATGAACGCAGATTTACTCGATTTGTGGATTCAGAAGATTGTTGGATAGATCAGTGTACCGCATATCATACGGGTGAAATATACAAAGCGAATAAGGGAATACGGATGTGGAACCAGTAGACGTTATCAGTGTATAGAATTCAATTATGGTTGGGTAGCTGATTGTATCTGCGCTTGTACATATCTGCCGTGTGTGTATATATGTATCCCAACAAGTATAAACAATAAGTGTTTAGAATTTATATTTTCGATGGTTTTTTTATCATAATATTGAGACTGATAAATTTAAGAAATTGTTTGTAGATAATCAACATGAACGTTTGTTATACGTTTTGGATATTTGTGTACTTGTGGAAAGATTCTCGACTGTACATGTTTGGATAAATATACATATCCAAACAAATATATGTTGTCACCACCACCACCGCAGTCGTCGCCACCTGATATCGAAGTCAACATGAAGTCTGTAATTTCGACTTTGACAATGTGAATGATATTTGAAGTTAATATTGTAAGTATCTTTTAAAAATGATGAAATGTATATACTAATAAGATTTGTTTTTTCCTGCAGATTATCCGCAATGAATTCTCAACATTGCCGTACATGGAAGGCACAAATTATATTTTATTTCATATTATATTATATTTTATATTTCGTATTTTTATATTTTATATTATATTATTAAATATTTTTATTTGTTTGACTAACTGCCTTTGGTTTCTTCTTAATTTAAATTTTCATTTTTTACTACATAACTTTATCAACATTATTATTAACAATTTTATTCGTTTGACTAACTACTTTGGTTTTTTTCTCAATTAAAAATTTTTTATTTTTATCATTTAACTTTATCAGCCTTCCAACCAGTGATGTTTAGACAACAGTTATAAACTTATCTCCACTAACAAACGATAAGACAATTACTTTGGTCAAGAGTTTGCTACTTTGCATTTTGGACCCATATTCTATTTCCAACAATGTGTCAACGTTACAATATTTATGTAAGTGACTGAATTGCGTTCTTATTATTGTAACTTTCCGTTCTATACTTATATCTGTCTTTTATACGATTGTATTTAGATTTATTATATTGATTGTATTTCGATTAATTTTGCGCTGAAGATGGCCTAAAAAGAAGGCCGAAACGTACGTCTCATCTTATGTCAAACCAATTTAAATTTATTTTAATTTTGTTGTTTGAATTAATACAGATTAAAAATTGCGTTTCACCAACTGCGGCTGACTCGTTGCAATTGCCTCCTTTTTTCCCAAATTTATAATTTTATATTTTTAATTTTAGAACACACACACATTATATGTATACATACACACACACACACACATTTTTGAATAAAAATTATGTTAAACATGTATATTGCTTGCGCCTTCTTCAATCAATCTTATCCTTATTCCACCATATATTATATAATTAATAATAATAATAATAATAATTTTACTAGCTCTTTAGGCTCGTAAGTTTGGCTATCTTGTATTTTTTTAGAAAACCAAGCATGTAAAATAAATTTCTTTTGAAAGACAAGAAATATAAGATAATAAATTTCCAAGTTGAGTACTGAATTTTGAGATTATAATTTAATATAATAAATTTAATATAAAAAAAAATTTATTTTCCGCTTACGCCTTTAGCCTCCGTCTTAACGCGCTTCCGCTATTCTTTCCCCTCATCCTCCTTCTTTCTCTCTCACACTATCTTTCTATTGTAATCTTCTCCTTTTCTCACTACGTGCGTTCTCCTTGTCCTACGCTATGCTAAACGCATATAGCGCTCACCTTTTCCCACTACATCATGCTCTCCTTATTCTATCCTATACCACGCGTCTCCGTCACCGCGTTGCGAACGCCTATCGCGCCGTCTCTCTCTATCCCTCTCCCTACTCGCGGACCCATCGGTTACGCCGCGGACCTCTCCCCCTCCCCGCGTACCCCTCGTCTACAAACCGCATCGCGGACCTGCGGCTGTGTCGCGGACCTCTCCCCCTCCCCGCGTACCCCGCGTCTTAAAACCGCGTCGCGGACCTACAGCTGTGTCGCGGACCTCTTCCCCTCCCCGCGTACCCCGCGTCTGCAAACCGCGTCGCGGACCTGCGTGACGTCACCCTCCCCTGCACCCCTTTCGAGCACCTGGGTTAGAACTCTCATATACACACTACTATTTTTCTTGTATCGCAAGTTTTAACATTGGAGGGGATAATTACTGATTCGTGTAATTTTACGTACTACGTTCGTTAGAGGATTGTATTCGACAACGCGATTATGCAAATGAGACAATAAGGTAGTGTCTGCCGGCACATTTTCCTTACAATCAAATTCTAATCTACGGTAGCATTTTTCACCGATTCGTTTTGTCGAGAACAATCGATGATTACAAACGCACCGTAAAGTAGAAACAGTGAGACAGTGAGACTCGGTTCGAAGTAATCGTATCCGTAATAGTTTTTGCAGAAACGCGCGTACGTGTCGTATAGAATCCACCATCTGTTTTTATCGAAATCCAGATTCATGTCGTCGTACGGATAACATTCCGAGTTCAGATAAAGTTTCACGTTTGTTAATTTGCAGTCGTCAAATTTACTTATATTCTCAAGCATAACATTCTTCCGGCCCGTCTGCAGAGCAAAGATAACGTATCGTGATTTCTCCAACTGAGTCGCGGTCTTAATGGCCCACGAATACTTGGTTGTACGTTGCAACAGGGAAAAAAAATACAGATCCCACGAGCGAAAACCCATGCTGAGGTAGCGTCCGCTTTCCAGAGCGTGCAGCATAGACAGTTTCTTAATTTCACTCAACAGCACATGTGGCATTCGCCATTGTATCTTGAATATGTTGATCACAGGCTTTGCCGTCGAAGCTCCAACCAGACAATTGTTGTCATTGCGCGCGATCGTATTAAGATCAACTTATGACGAGCGTTAATTACTATGCGTCTGTAATCCTCGCAAAATCCCAATAACATGTAGAGCGGAACGCAAAAATTAAAGTGTCCATTCACAGTAGTTGGATCACTCCAGCCAGCATTTCTCACAATCACGCTTCTATCGGATGATATTGTTACATAGTTTTTAGCATACTTGTTATTTCTACGTTTCTGTTGCGATCAATCTCCACGCCATTGAGTTCGTATCGAATCTCATCAAACATGAATGCGACGCAATTATTTTGCAGTATCACATTGGATCCGTCAGTTGAATTGTTTATCTTCAATTTTCCCTTCCATTTTTTGCAGTATACGGT